>NW_006408539.1:22384371-22396456 GCF_000296735.1 Chrysochloris asiatica
GTAATTAATGAACCCTGTGTGGTGCTCAAATGCTAACTGAAAGGTGGAAAGTCAGAACCCTCTGGTGGCTCTGTTGGAGAAAAGACCTGGGGATCTAGTTCCCTAAAGCATCACTATGAGTCAGATTTGATTTGGTGGCACACAGCAACATACTGAATAGACTAAAAAATTCTTATTTTTTGTGTTCTAAAGCTATGCAAAGGGATCTTGCATAGTGGATTACGTAGTGGGTTACAAGCTGGGCTGCCATCACAAAGGCAATTGTTCTAATCTAGCAGTTGCTACATGGGAGAAAGATGAGGTTTTCTGCTCCCATAATGATTTCTTGTTATTGTTCGTGTCATCAACTCATATTGGACCTTATACAGGGTTTCCAAGGAGCAGCTGGTGGGTTTGAACCACTGACCTGGTGCTTAGGAATCAAGTGGTTATCCTATAGCACCACACCACAGCCTTGGAAGTCGTATGCAGAGTTGTTATGAGTTGGAACTGATTGGGTGTCAAACAACCGCTACCAACCAAGATATAGTCATGTGTCTCTGATGTGCCGGAAAGATAATAAAGATCTGAAGGAAGAAATGAAGGAAGAGAGGAGAAAAAAAGAAAAGGAGGTATTCCAAAGAAGAGAGCTCATTGGTGTCCAATCAAACACTTCATATACTGCCTTTCCACCTGGGATCCAATTTACCAAATTAGAACAAAGCTCCTCTGATACTTCCTTATCTACCAAGCAAATGACTTTTATGGGTACAATAGAATAAAATGGAAACCGAGGACTGCTGATTCCTCATCTCTTTTACTGTGAAAAAACAAACAAGGAAGCAAACAACATTCTATCTCAAAGGAATAATCAGGCAGTTGGTAGACCTACAAGATTTTGCTTGTAATAAAAACTGGGGAAAAAATTGAAGTCCACAAAATAGGAATTCTTTTTCCTTAGAATGATCATTGATTTTATTATTGGAATTTTTCTGTATAATGAACATTCTCTAATAACGGGAATGTTTTTTTGATTATGTGTTGGTACTAAGGATTCAGAAGAGTCACAGGATTGAATGGAACTCCATGCAAATGTCAATATACCTATGATTTTAAATTACTGGAGACTGTCCTTTAAACCTCAATATTCATCCAATTGTATAGGGAGTTAAAATTCCTTTTTTCTTCTTCTTCTGCTATGACTCCCTCTAAGATATGTACTGTATTTGATCTTCAAAGAGGCTTTTTAAAGTATATATAAGCCTGTTAACCTGGGGAGTTAACTTGTTAAGACAGAGCTATAATCTTATTAATATTATTTGTCTGATCTTTCACCAAATACTAATGTTTTAAAAGAATGGCGGGTAGGTATGGGGGGAAGGTAGAGAAAGAGACAAAGCCAATACCAATTTAGTATCTGGCAGGAGAGCAAGATACAGGAAAACAGAAGAAAGTAAGTGGAATTAAGTGGGGACATCTCTCAAGTCATTTGAGACTTAATTTAAGTTTTATTGAAAACTTGCTCAGCCAATAGTGTTTCCATAGGTGGTAAATGGTTCCTCGTCTCTTTAGTAACATGAACCATTATTTGACTTAAAATCAAATGTACAGGTTCTATTTTATACTTCCTTTTTTTTTTTTTTTCCCCAAAATACTTCTTCTAGTCTGTGGCCCTGGTCTCAGAAGTATTGGTTTGCGATATATGATTCTCCTTCACCTAGCACTCATAGAACTCATTTGAGTTTACAGATTTCATTCAGGTTTCTGACCAAATTTTGTAAAATATGAAGTTTTATAAAAGTTTCCACTGGCTGCCATTTTGATACTATGTATCATCCTCCAGAAGTATTTCATCTACCAGAGGTTTCAGAGCCTGCCTGCCCCTCTTTCATAGACTTTATCTAAAATACGGTATTGGTGTTGGTGTGAAGTGCAGTTGGTTCCAACTCATAGTGTATAGGGTTTCCGAGGCTGTAAATCTTTACGGGGACAGAAAGCCTAACCTCTGTCCTGCAGAATGGCTGGTAGTTTCGAACTGCTGATCTTGAGGTTAGCAGCCTGACTCCTAACCACTACGCTACCAGAGCTCCTTCTAAGATACGTAGCCTCATTCAATTTGTAGTCGCTCATGGAATTGTCTGGGTTTTATGGTATGGAATTCTGGTGTGGCAATGTAGGATAAGCTCTGGGCTGAGAACCACAAGGTCAGTGGTTCAAACAAACCAGGTGTTCCTCAGAAACCCTGTACAGGGTCACTATGAGTCTGAATTGACTCAACAGCACTTGAATCTTAAACCCTTACTATTCGCATTTAATAAGACTAAGGACTCCTGACGTGGCGCTCTGGGCTAATGCATCAGACTGCAAAGTCGTTTGAACCGCAAGGTCGGTGGTTCAAGCTCACCAGCTGCTCCTGGGAAACCCTATACAGGGGTCGCTCAGCGGCAATTAACAACAACATTGGTTACAAGTCGGGCTGCTAATCTCAGGGTCAGCAGTGGGAAACTACCAGCTGTTCCACAGAGAAAGAGGAGGCTTTCTGCTCCCATAAAGATTTACAGCCTCAGAAACCCTATAGAGGGTGGCTCTGAGTTGGAACCAACTCCATGGCACATAATCACTACCACCACCACCAATGGAATCATCCCAGAAAAAAAAAAAAAAAAAAGACTCATTATTATTCCAAAGGAATTTTTGTAACTTTTCCATTTTGTAACTTATAAGCATTCTTGGTCACGTGATGCAACCTATGCTGCTGAGCGACTGTTTACCTCTTGTACGTTTACCACTTAACATTTAGCATAGTATTACACAACTTGTTTATCTCTGAATTCAAAGTGAACTTTGCTAAGGCAATTTTTTCCCTCTATACTGTTTGTCTCAAAAATCCACAAATGCTTATTTTGTTGTCGTTAAGTGCTGTCAAGTCAACTGTGTAGGGTTTGCAAGGAGCGACTGGTGGATTTGAATCGCTGTCCTTGTGGTTAGCAGGCCAGTGCTTGTCCTAAGGCATCAAGCCAAAAGAAGTATCAGGTTAGGGATTGTTATTTGATACCCACTGTACTGAATAGCCATGCCTTGGAAGGTTAAAATGTTTTCACCTCTCCTATTGTTAGCAGAAGAGCTCTGGTAGTGTAGTGGTTATGAATCGGGCGGCGAACCTCAAGGTCATCAGTTCGAAACTCCAGCTGTTCCATAGGAGAAAGATGAGGCTTTCTGCTCCCGTAAAGATTTACAGCCTCAGAAACCTTGTACAGGGTCACTATGAGTCAGGACCGACTCCACGGCACACAGCCACCACCAACATTGTCAGCAATAAATTGTTCCTATGGTTGAGTTTGCTTACCAGACAACTCCTGTGTGTAGAAGCCAGGTCTAATTCATTTTTCTAATACCTAAACTGCTGAATGCAGTTCAATCATTGAAGTAATATGAACACATGTTGAATGAACGTGGAAAAAAACAACAAAAACCTCTGAAAAACCAATGGAACCACCCCCAGAGCTCACCTTGCAGCCAAACATCAGGCAGGTTTGTAAAATGAACAACCAGAATCCTGAGGAGCGTATTCCTCAGAACAATCAACTATTCAAACCAGGACAGCAGCATTTTCTCAAAAGCAAAGCTCTAAAGGCAGAACAGGGCAGGAAAGAAGGACGAATGGAGCCGGGGAACATGTAGAAGGAGCAGGAAAAGTGCTGTCACAACCCATGTCACCAAATCAAGTGTCTGCAAATTGTTGAATGGAAAGTGAATTTTCTCTGTAAACTTTTCACCTAAATTGAAACTTTTTTTTTTTTTCTTCTGGTCTGTATAGCCTTGGAAACCCTATTCAGTGTCATTATGAGCCAAACCAACTCTACGGCGCATAACAACAACAATAAATATTGCTAAGAAAAGAGACAATGGATATAGAGATAGAGATATTATAGTTGATTGTTTCCAAAGTGCTGGCTGACTCAGAGTGACCCAATGCACAACAAAATAAAACACTGCACCTTTACCATCCACACGACCATTGGTGGGTTTGCATCCATTACTTCAGTCACTGTGTATGTGAGTGCCCTCGAACCCAGGGGGCTTGTCTCCCAGCACTATACTGGACAACATTCTGTTGTGACCCATAGGGTTTTCATTGGTTACGTTTTGGAATTAGAGATCCAAGACCTTTTCCCTACTCTTCGTCTGAAAGAGTCACAAAAATCGATTCACCAGGCATGACCCTGCCGGTGTTTGAAATACCAGAAGCACAGCTTCTAGAATCATTGTAATGTGCAAGCCACCACAGTGAGACAAACTGACAGATGGGTGGTAGGTACAGATATATAAAAAGAGATTGACTGTACTTCTTAGATGTAAAAAAGTGCACCAGTAAAGCAATTATAGACGGAACTATTCTCAGTGACTAACTGCAGTGAGCTTAATTTTAGTTTAAGATATTTGCAGACATTCGGCTGCCTGGACTAATTTAGACAGGCTTAGTTCTGAAGTAAGCATAATTCAACTGCAGTGAGATGAGCAATGGAGAAGAGTGTGCTGTGATATCTGGGTGATCTGATGACATTTATTTATGCATCTCTCCTGGCTGGTGGCAGAATCGCTTTCTGAGTTTCCTAGCAACAGTAATGTGCACATGTGAATATGTCCATGTAAATAGCAGATGCAATTTACAAGAACGTTCCACTCGCTCATAGAGAAGACAGCTTGAATTTCCAGACCTTGTTGATACTAAACCAATATGTTTCACAATTGCTTTGACTGAGACTTGGTCAGGGAGATGACACCATGTGAAATTAAAAAAGGAGCTACAAAATTGTCTTCAACTACTTCGACATGAAAGAGTCCAAGTGAGTTAGCACTGAGCTGCTAACTAATAGTGTTGATAGTTCAAACCTACTCAGCAGCAGCATTGAAGTAAGACCTAGTCATTGCCTTCAAAAAAATGATAGCCTAGGAAACCCTGTGACTAGTTATACTCCGTCACTGTGAGTCTGAATGGACACCCTGGCACCTAAAAGCAACAACTGGGGCATGAACACAAATGTAGAGATGTTATTCCTTACTACATATTTTGTAGATTTGAGGGGGTGGAATTTGGAAGATTGGTGGAAGGAATTTATCGTTTTCAAAATATCTGAGATGAAGGAAACATACATCTTTTGTGAAAGAAACTGATTTTATTTTATTTTTTTACATTTGAGAAAAATGGACTTTTGTCTTAAAGCTAATTTAGCCATGATGGTTTTCATAATTCATGGTACAGCAGTAACTTTGTGAGTCAGTGATCACTACACTTGGAAGTAGCAGTTGGTCATAAACAGTATCTTTATGGGAGCAGAAAGCCTCACCTTTTTCCCAGGAAGCAGCTGGTAGTTTCGAACTGCTGATCGTAATGTTAGCAGCCTGATTCATAACTACTAGATCTCCTCAGAATGCTCCTTAGAAACCAGGCTATTGAGACTTCATCTCTTATACTTTGGACACCTTATTAGGAGGGACCAGTCTCTGAAGAAGAACATAAGCTTCCTAAAAGAGAGGGTTGACGAAAAAGAGGAAGATCCACAATGAGATGGATTGGCATAGTGGCTGTAGCAACAGATTGAAAAGCAACAACAATTTTAAGGATGATGCAAGACTGAACAGTGTTTCATTCTGTTGTCCATAGGGTCTCTAGGAATGTGGACCATGGCAACACCTAATAACAGCAGCATCCTTATCTGGAGTCCTGGTGTGGTACTACAAGATAAGTACTGAAGAGATCATCTCAGCGTTTGTGATGTAAAACCACCGTCTGCTCCATGGAAGAAAGAGGAGCTTTTCTGCTTCCATAAAGACTCACTAAGCACAAGTTCAGCAGTTCAAACCCACCAACCACTCACTATAAATCCTATTCAGTCTAAAGGAGTCAAAACAAACTCAACAACACTTAACAACAACAATGATTCAGAATGGACTTTATAAAAGGGAATTGTATTCCTTACCTGAAAGTTATTTTGAATAATTAGTTACATTACATTGTTTTTGAAAATATTTTTCAGGAAATGAAGTATATAAAACCACTTTGGCACTTGTGAGTCCTAATCCACATTTAATGATATTGTTCTTAAGTGCCATCAAGTTGATTCCAATTCATAGCGACCCTTAGTAAGGTTTCTGAGGACCAGTTGGTGGCTTGTCACACCATGAGTCCACTTTTAATAATGCAGTACCACAAATGAGTATAAAATATCTATTTATATCTAACTCTCCAAATTAAATTGAATTGAATCACATAACATAATATAAAGTAGGTAATCAGCCAATATTAAATGTCTTATTTCCATTCTTTAAAATGATTTGCCCACCACTCATCTGTCAAGTTTGTCACACTGTGGTGACTTGTGTGTTACTTTGATGCTGGACACTATGGTACAGGATACATCAGAAGGATACACCCATGATGGACAGGTTTCAGCTGAGCTTCCAGACTAACACAAACTACAAAAAAGGAGAGGCAAACTACTTCTGAATGTTTACCCACTGAAAACATTCGGAATAGTGGTGGCACACTGTCCAGACAGCACCAGAATGTCGAACACTGAAACATGATGAAGAACATCAGAATAACGTCAGATATGGTGCCAGGCATGGTTGAATGGCACTCAAAATACGACTGGGGAAGAGCTGTCTCCTCGATGTAGAGCTGAATGTCTCACAGGAATGAAGTAAAGAACCTTTACGTGCTGATGGGGCACAACTCAAAATGAGGAGAAAATGCTGTCGACATCCAGTAATAATCAGAACATGGAATGTGAGAAGTATGAATCTAGGAAAATTAAAAGTTGTCTAAAATGAAATGAAACACAATGGGAGGAAAACATAGAGGGCTCTTTGGCGCTGACTATCATTGACTCAGCCCTCAATGAGGACTGCAAAATTGGGCTTAAACCTAACAATTTGGGGGATGTTACAGGACTGAGGATACTTGGGACACATTGTCAGGAGGACCAGTCACTGGAGAAGGACATCATGTTTGGTAAGGTGTAAGGTCAGAGCAAAAGAGGAAGACCCCCAATGAGATGGATTGGCCAAGTGGCAGCATTGATGGACTCAAGCGCGGCAACAGTAGTGAAGTTGGCCCAGGATTGGGCAGTTTAGTTCTTCTGTGTATAAGGTCGCTATGAGTCAGTACCAACACGATGGCACCTAACAACCACAACAGGACTGAGAAATGTTTCAATCTGTTGAACATGAGGTCGCTATGTGCCAAACTGGCTCAAGGGCACCTACCAAAAACAACACTGGTCAGGAACTTGATTGTTTGCCTTCCTGTACAATGTTAGTAGCCAGTGGCATTCTCTTGGCCTAGCGTACCTCCCACAAGTACCTAGGGAATGTTCAGTATTGGGAACTGAATTAAGGAAAATAATACTAGCTCTGAAGGAAAAGCATGGAGAATGGTGGTGAGAGGAGAAAAAAAATAGCCCTTAAGTACATTCTTAGAGTCATGATGTGGTGCTGTAGGATAAGCACTGGACTGTTAACTGTAAGATTGGCAGTTCAAACCCATCAGCCACTCCTCAGAAATCTATACAGGATTTCTATGAGTCTAAACGACCTCAAAGATACTTGAGAGCAACAGTAAGAAGTACACTTCTGTGAGAGTTAAGGTTTGTGTCAACTTGACGGGGCCAGGATGCTCAGTGGTTCAGCAGTTAAGACATAGCTAACACCACCATGACGAGACCTAATGTGGTACAGTCAACCCCATGATATGAATGGGTGTAATAAATCCAGATTTGATATAATTATCCTATGCTGTTAATCCTCACTCCTATGATGTTAATGAGGCTGATGCCATCTACAGGATTAGATTGCATCTTCAGTCCATGTCTTTAGAGATACAAAAGAGAGAGAAGTGAGCTGAGCTCAGCGGCCCCTACTATCACCAAGATGTAAGAGCCAGGAGGAGAGTGCATTCTTTGAACCTGAAGTCCCCTGCATTGTGAAGCTCCTAGCTCTGGGGGACAAAAGACACCAGGATGCATGACTATGTCAAAGAATCCTGATCCTCCAGTTGCTGAAAGGTGACAAGGATCTTTCCTTAGAGCCAACAAAAAGAAAGCCTTCCTCAAGAGCAGATACCCTGAATTTGGACTGCTAGCCTCCTAATCTGTGAGAAAATGCATTTCTGGTGGTTATAATCATCCATAAGTGAGTGATATTTCAGTTTTAGCAGTACAAGATAACTAAGACAACTCCTAGCCCTGGTGTGGTGCTGCAGGGATGCACTGGGGCTGGTAACTGAAAAGTAGCCAGTTCAAACCCACCAATCACTTTCAGAAAGCTTATATGGGATCAGTAAGTCAGAACTGACTCCAGAGAATAAAACAACAAATATACTCCTAGGAGTTCTGGTGGTACTGTAGGTAAGCACTGGACTCTAGCTGCAAGGTCAGCCTTTCAAATCCACCACATGCTCAGTTAAGAGAAAGCTGAGGCTTTCTGTTCCCATAAGGATTTACAGCCTCAAAAAACTTACCACAGTGGGTTTGGATTTTTTGGTGTTAAGCACACTTACGTTGTTGTTGTGAAGGGCTGTGCAGGTCATTCCAACTCATAGTCACTCTAGAGGATTTTTGAGGCGTTGCTGACTGGTGTTTGATCCATCAAGTTTGATCCATCAAGCTTGCAGTTAGCAGTGACCCAGTATAGGGTTTCTGAGGAGCATCTGGTATGTTTGGAACATCAATCTTGCAGATAGCAATCCATTGCTTATCTAACCAGGACTTATCCACACTAGGACTCATCGTGCTCACCCAGTACTTATCCACACCAGCACTCATAGAAATAAACAGTACTCTCAGATGCCAATAGGAGTCACACCAATAATTTGAATCCTTTAATTTTTCCTCAGCTTTTAGTATTGATTTACCAAGAAGATGAAATCATATATCAGGCCAGAAACTACGAAATGCAAGCAAATGAGGAAAGCCAAATTATATATATTTGACATTAAAGGTTGTTATTATTCGTTAAGTGCCGTCGAGTCGGTTCCGACCCTGAGTGACCCTGTATAGGGTTTCTGAGGAGCAGCTGGTTTGCTTGAACCACCCACCTTGCAGTTCAAACGGGCTTTGCAGTCTGGCACATAAACCCACAGCACAGCTAGATGCCCTCAGACTGGTTCCCACTCACAGTGAGACTACACACACCAGAACAAAACACTGCCCCCTTCTTCCACATCCTCACAATTCTTGTTATTTTTGAGCCAATTGTTGTAGCCACTGTGGAAATACAGTGGAGTCTTCCTCTTTTTCACTGACCCTTCACTTTCCCAAGCACTGTGTCCTTCTACCAGAATTGGTCCCTTCTGACTACATTTCCCAAGTTTCGTCGTGCTAACTTTGCTACTAAAGAGCATTCTAACTGTACTTTCTCCAACACAGAGTTTTTTTGTTCCGCTGGAAGTCATGGTATGTGATGGTTATGGTTCTGTGTCAACTTGACTGAGCTAGGATTCCCAGTTTGAAAGGTAATAGTTAACTCTATGATAATTGGTTATGAGCAGCCAATCAACTGGAAGAATGTTTCCTTAGGGGTGTGGTCTGCTTCCGATATAATGGACATGTAGGAAAGACTCGCTCTCCTTCCCTCTGAATCTGGAGCTTTCGTTGGGTCATCCTCCAACCTCTAGTTCTTTGAATCTGAGCCAGTGGACCACTCTATTGCATGTTTGCCTGCTGGACCTGCCCACCGAGTGTGCCTGGAAAACAGGATGCCTACCAGAGAGCCCTATACACCTGTTCCTTTTGCCCCCAGCTCATGGGCTCCATACCGCTGGTTCCGCAGCAGGCCTTGGTTATCCCCCGACCTGGGATTCTTCCCTTCAGGGCCCACCTGTCAAACTTGGTTCAAGTGGCCTACACTTGGGACTGTCTTATCTCTACAACTGTGAGACATTTCCGTGATATAAACTTCTCAACTGTATACGTATAAAATTGCACTGGTTTTGTTTTTCTAGAGAACCCAGCCTAAGACACTGTACTTCCAATATTTTTCTCCTACATCATAATTCAAATGCATTGGTTCTGCTTCAGTCTTCCTTATTCATCGTCCAAATTACACATGCATATGAGGCAATTGAAAACACCATTGTTTGGGTCAGGCACACCTTACCACCTTACCTTTAAACTTACCATTGACCTTAAAGGTCAATTATAACTAATGTTAAAATTTGAAGAGATCACATCTCAATAGTTCTGTTTGCATATCAATAATAGTTGGACTCCATGGAAAAGTTGCTTGTAATGTCACTGGAGAATTGTTTAATGCAAAGCTGATGTTGTGTTTTCATTGTGTACTGGCCCTATATTTTGCCCCATTTGTTGTGAAAAATCGCAGCTACAACTTTAAAAACATAAATTCCCAGTTTTTGTACTAATGAAAAAAATCAGATTTTCAAAAGAAGTTCCATTATAATAAATAATAAGATATTTAATTTGAGACAACTGTTCTAAGAGAAAAGAAAAGACAGAATTCAGAATTACTTAAGATTCAAGTGATGGGTATGATTTTTACTCAAAAAAATGAACACAGTGAAACATCTAAATAACATCCCCTCAAACGAAAATGCCCAAATCTGCTCCATCTTCAGTGTGGAAAAAAGACGTGGGTAATTTGAAATCATTTGCCATTTTGTCCAGTTACAGCTGGAGAGCTCGCCTCCCGTGGAGCAATGCATAATTCTTCATGTCTAGAACCACAGCCCTGGACTCCTCATCAAATTGCTCAATGAGGAATTGAAACAACAAACCTCTTCAGATTCTAAATTGCTACATTATTTCTCCAAAAATAAATAAAACGCTTTCCAGGAACAAAAAGGATTTTTCAAAATTGTGTTCATCCACTGGAGCAAATGCACTTACCTTCACGGATAATTTTTTTCACCTAGAATGAAATCTTTTTTTTTTTTTTTTTTCCATTCTTCATTTATTAACATGAACTTTAGCATGGACACAAAAAAAAGGAAACCAATGTCTAAAGACTTGCTAAGTTCATCACATTCTGTGAGTATGTGACTATAAATACTTTGCTTATTGCAAACAGAATTATTGAATAACCTCTAGATATACATACTTAACTGAAAGTATCAAGACATTAAAAATAATCAACAGAATTCTTAACCATATAAAACAAATCCTACTTTATTCAAATTTCACATTTCGTACCCTTTGAAAGGCCGAATTAAAATAAAATTGAAGGTTTATTTCTCTGGTGTAATCCTGTGTTTATTTTAATCTTATTTTAAACTTCAGTATTGAGTAATAACCATTTATGCTACTATATATGGGAACATTAGAAAAGGAAATAGGAGAATCTGCTATTTTACCACCTGGTGACAATAAGTAGTAACTTTTTTCGGTATTTTGTGTTTATATAAAAAATAAAACAAGATAATCTTCCATATAAACTGTTTTGATCTGCTTTTAAAATATAAAGCTATGTCATTAGCATATTTTAGAATCTCTAAATGTTATCTGAGAGCATCATTTTTAACATATTTTTAATATGAAGTTTTCAAAACAGATTTAATAAGCATCCCTCCCTTGGACATTGTAGCTTTTCTAATTTTAAGATAGTAAAAAAATGTTATTGAAAAAAGTTCCTTGTGTATGTATGTGTTTGTGTACCCATATGTGCATATGTGAATACATGAGTATTTATGGTGGTGGTGGTATGTAACTGAATTGGTTCCAACTCATAGTGACGCTGTATAGGGTTTCCAAGACTGTAAATCTTTATAGGAGCAGACAGCCTCTTCAGTTTCCTTCTGAATAACTGGTAGATTCAAACTACTGACCTTGTGGCTAGCAGCTGGTCAGCTCATAATTCATTATGCTACCAGGGTTCCTTATATGTGTGTATGTATTTCTCAGTCCTGGGATGGCACTGTGGGCTAATGTATCAGACTGCAAAGTTGTCTGAACTGCAAGGTCAGTGGTTCAAGCTCACCAGCTGCTCCTTGGAAATCCTATACAAGGTCGCTATGGGTTGGAATCAACTTGACGGCACTTAACAATAACAACATATATATTTCTCAGTATATATATATATGTAGATTTAT
>NW_006408539.1:22396708-22401625 GCF_000296735.1 Chrysochloris asiatica
ACAACAACAACAACAACATAAATATATATATATTTCTTTATATAGCTAATTCTTCATACAAATATCTACTTTAATGGGAAACATTTTATATACATTAAAGAGTATGTGTGTATGTATATGTACAAAATTTCCCCTTAAGAAGTAGAATTATTGCTGTTAAGGGTATAAACATTTTATAGGCTCAGGCTCATGTTCCATGGTCTTAAATCTCACTCTGAAAAAATTGCACCAATTTATCTTTCTTTGAGCAATATATGAAGATGTATATTTCACCACAACATGGTCCATTCTACATCAAAGTAGGCCTAGCTTTGCCATCTGTGAGGTCTTTTAACAGGATAAAAAATCTGCAAAGATACCAGCAAATGCTGTCTCTCTTCAGGTCTCGGAGTTCTTAACATCACAAGTCCCAGTGCACAGTTTGTTTTATGAGAAGTTGTCACATGGAGAAAACAAAAAACCCAATGCCCCCCCTGGTCTGTAGACGTTTGTCTGAGTCTACATCCAGGCTCATTGATAAAGGCTTCACCACCAGCACTGACCAGCAGATAGGGGGCCTGACAGGGCGGGCCTCTTTGCAATGATGGAATTGCCACATTGTTTTAGTTGTTAAGACTTTAGGGCACTTAACAATGAAACAAACAAAATATTAGCATAAACTGCTTTTGGAAAACATTACTTAAAAATAAATAATCAAATAAGATTATCTTTTTAAATTTTGATAAGAATGAATACCTTCATTTTCAAAAACATTCTAGAATTTACACCAGGAACAAACTCGCAGTAGTCTGTGCTACATTTTTGCTAACTTCATAAGAGGTTGTGCATAATTTATAAGAAACTAATTTAGTCTTGAACATAAATTTCTGGTGATGGGGAAAAGCTCTTTATTATGCATGTTTTATAACTTAACTTTCCCTCCTTTCCCTGTTAAAATATATGACTGTTGTACTACCATATATTAACTTCTGACTGTATAGGTCACAGACCTGTAGGGACCACAAAGAAAGTCTCTCCAGACACCGCTTGTTATGGTTGTGGGGAAGAGAATCTTATTTATAATCCAATGAGACATTGGATTAACATTTTAAATCTCTCTCATAGACTTCATAGTTTACAATCTAATAAAATTCTATCCACTCAAAAGACAACTTTTTGATGGCAAAGTCTGAAAGAAATATATCAGCCTTTTAGATGAATACATATATATATATACATATATACTCATACATATATATGTATGTATCTCCAATATCAAAGACACATATTTTGAGCCATCTATAAAGCTACAACCTTTCTACACATAATTATGTGATACATCTTAGCCATACAGACACCAAGGTCTTTGCAAACATTAGATAGCAACTTTCCTTTTCTCTGTTTTTGTCTTTGTAAATATCCATTAATCTAGGTGCTCCAAAAATCCCAGGTTCCTAGTCACAGCATATCTGCATGACCCTATGGTATTGACTCAATGTGAAAGAAACATTCCTATGTCTTGAAAATGTTTCCACTCTAGGACACATTCCTAAACCAAGCCTCCATCGGTGTGCTGTTGTTGTTGTTAGGTGCCATCGAGTCGGTACTGACTCATAGCGATCTTATGCACAGCAGAAGGAAACTCTGCCCGATCCTGGGCCAACCTCACTACTGTTTCCACACTTGAGTCCATCAATGCTGCCACCTGGCCAATCCATCTCATTGGGGATCTTCCTCTTTTTCTCTGACCCTCCACCTTACCAAACATGATATCCTTCTCCAGAAACTGGTCCCTCCTGACGATATGTCTGAAGTATGAGAGACGAAGTTTGCACATCTTGGCCTCCAAGGAGCACTCTGGCTGCACTTCTTCCAATATGGATCTATTGGTTCTTTTGACAGCCCATGGTACTTTCAATATTCTCCTCCAACACCATAACTCAAAAGCATCAATTCTTCTACAGTCTTCCTTATTCACTGTCCAGCTTTCAAATGCATATGAGGTTACTGAAAATAGCATGGCTTGGGTCAGGTGCACCTTAGTCTTCAAGCTGACATCTTTGCTCTTCAACGCTTTAAAAAGATCTTATACAGCAGATTTCCTAATGCAATATGTCGCCAGATTTCTTGACTGCTGCTTCCATGAGTGTTGATAGTTGATCCTAGAAGAATGAAGTCCTTGACAACTTCAATATTTTCTCCATTATTAAGAATGTTGTTTATTGGTCCAGTGGTGAGGATTTTCATTTCCTTTACATTAAGATGAAATCCATACCGAAAGCTGTGGTCTTTGATCTTCATCAGTAAATGTTTTCAGTCCTCTTCACTTTCAGCAAGCAAGGTTGTATCATCTGCATATCGCAGGTTGTTAGTGAGTCTTCCTCTAATCCTGATGCCACATTTTTCTTCATAGAACCCAGCTTCTCGGATTATTTGCTCAGCATACAGGTTGAATAAGTATGGTGAAAGAATACAACCTTGTTGTACACCTTTCTTAATTTTAAACCATTCAGTGTTCCCATGTTCTGTTCGAATAATTGCATCTTGGTTCAGATAGATTCCTCATGAGCACAATTAAGTGTTCTGGAATACTCATACTTCACAATGTTGTCCATAGCTTGTCATGATCCACACAATCGAAAACCTTCACATAGTCAATAAAGCACAGGTAAACATCTTTCTGTTATTCTCTGGGTTCAGCCAAGATCCATTGGTGTACTAGTCATAATTTAAATCAATCTTTTAAGTTCAACCTTTTATGAAGAAGAAAACTTTTTCTTTCTTGAGATGGAATGATAAAAGGTGATTGTAAATCCATGGAGGCAGGGTAGTTTTGGAAGTTGGATAATTTTCAGAGTTGGGCATCCCTAGATAGAGGTGTTCCCCAACCTTGAGACAATACAGAAGCTGTGGTATAATAGAAAACTTTATAGTCAGAAGATATGTCTTGTCTATATTCCTACTAATGGTTTAATCTTAGGTAAAGCACCACAGTTTCTATTTTCCCATTGGAAAGACTGTGAACATATATCTTGGGCATTTGTTGTGGTCATTATATCCAACAATATATGTGAACATCTTGTGTAAACTCTGTTGTTGTTGTTGTTGTAGTTAAGTGCTGTCAAGTTGGTTCTGACTCCTAGTGACCCTGTACCGGGTTTCAGAGGAGCAGCTGCTGGGTTTGAACTGCAGATCTTGTAGTTTGCTGTACAGTGCTGTTCCTATTGCACCACACTAGGCATCCTGTGTAAACTATTGTTGTTGTTGTTGTTAGGTACCATCGAGTCAGTACTGACTCATAGTGACCCTATGTACAACAGAACGAAACACTGCCCGGTGCTGGGCCAACCTCACAATTGTCACACTTGAGCCCATTGATGATGCCAATTTGCCAATCCATCTTGCTGGGGGCCTTCCTCTTTTTCTCAATGTGCTGAAATATTATATATATTGTAACAGTGGTAGTGGACAGTGTGTGATCGGCTCGATTTTACAAGTAGGAGAATCATGAATAGCATCAGCTGTCCAAGGGTCATTTCTATGAAGCAGAGCTGCGATACGCCTCCACCCTCCAACCCTTTTACCAGTTCGAACGCGAACTCTCCCTCCCGCAGCCCTCCGTATTTCTCAGCTGAGTGAAATAACTTGTTGCAATGGCCACACGGAACCCACAGACCACACTCCCAGGTAAGGGATTTATTAGGGATGTAACAGGTTATAAGTCAGGATCAGAACCACTTAGGATGCAGTTCTTCAATCAGGACAGCCTCATCTCAGCTGTGCCCATAGGCATGCCCAGACCTCTCAGCCCCTTGATCTGCCTACACCTGACTCGGGCAAGTGCTACAAAGCTTTTTTAACACTGGTAACAAGTCCTTGGACACTTCCCTCTGCACTGGCTGGGAAACCCACCGTACCCTCTTCTGCTGGTCTCCTTGGTCTGTTACCTGGGCTGCCATCACTTGGGTGCCACTGCTGTCCTCTGTCCCTCAATGTCTCCTGGATGGAGGACCTTCAGAGCAGGAATCTCTAGTCCAAAGGAGAGACTGCACTCCTGTCTTTTCTTTCTTGATGGTAATGAGTTCCTGATTGCCATCTTTAGGATGGATCATTTCAAGCCTAGCAAGATGGCCAAACCGACCGATCCCACCTTGTCTGCACGGCCCCACTCCAAAGGCTCCACGTACCTTATTCCCTTTAGTGAACACAAGCAATTTCATAGTCTGCACAGTCATTTGATGGAAGTTAAAAAAGTCTAGGAAGACCATATCAAGTATTTCTTCATTTTGCATGTATAATAATTAAAGTATACAAGTCTAAATACATGCATTATATATACATAAAAATAAATTTGATTGAAAACTACAGAGAGATAAAATATTATTAGACAGACAGAAACAGGAAATACAGATGGGATGGTAAGAAGGAGCCTGACATACTTTGCTTTTCTTAAAATTCTGTCTAGTTTTGTGGTTGTGTTGTTGTTCTGAACTCGAAGAAACAACTTGTGCTTAAAATATACATCTTATCTTCTACTGTGCCTCTGTAGTTAAAGCGCTGGACTGCGAACCACAAGATCGGCTGTTCAATCTCACCAGCTGCTCCTCAGAAACCTTACACAGTGTTGCTATGAGTTGGAACAATGCGACAGCATATAGCAGTGTTCTTAGAGTTAACTAGTTCAGAGTTAAAGACTTCATATAAGTAGAAAGACAAGCACGGGTTTTCTGTAAAACCAGTCATTCTAAGTTCACTTGGTCTGTTGTTTATCTCATTTAGTTTTACCTAATACTCATTCTGAAAGGTAAAAAGATCAACACCTGAAAAACTACTTTTTGTCTTCCTTGAAGTGACTTGTCATAAAAAGGGAGTTGAGGACAGAAAGACTTATATGAGAACGTCACTACAAAGCAAAGTCTGAACATTGTGTTGTTGTTT
>NW_006408539.1:22401854-22405767 GCF_000296735.1 Chrysochloris asiatica
CGGGAGAAAGATGAGGCTTTCTGCTCCCATAAAGATTTACAGCCTCGGAAACCCTGTACAGGGTCGCTATGGGTCAGAACCAACTCCACGGCACATAACAGCAGCAGCAATGTGGTAAAAGATAAAAGCCACCGTTGCTTATTCTAAACAAATACATACTTATTAATACTCCACAAAGTAAAGAAATCTGACTGAATCTAAACTGGGAGTTGAATTGGAAACTGTTCATTTTGCTCCACCACTTGAGGATAACGGTGAGTCTGTAGGATAAGCACTGGACTGCTAACTATAAGGTTTAAGTCCACCAGATGCTCTATGGAAGAAAGATAAGACTTTCTGCTCCAGCAAAGATTTACAGTCTCAGAAATGCTCTACAGGATCGCTACGCATAGGAAACTACCTCATAACTCTTGATAGAAGTGTTTATTGTTTTCTTCCATGTTGCTAATCACAGCTCAGAACAACGAAGACTATCGCTTCAGGTACAGTGTGTACTTACAATCAATTGTGGGGTGTTCCCCCAAGCTGAGGTCCTGTGTTCCTGCCCTGTGTGAAGCAGAGGACCTCCACTTAGTGGAGCCCACAGAGCAGAAACTGAAAAGTCCCGCAGACAAGATTAAAAAGAATCCCTTAGACACTTGGTCACTAGAGTGAAGTGACTTCTCAGGTGGACAGGAACTGCCCACTGATTTGTTCTTGCTAAGCACTCCTAAGGGCACATTAAGTGGACTGGCATCTATTTCACTTAGGTATCCTGGTGTGGTGCTGTAGGATAAACAATGGACTGCTAACAACAAGGTCATTGGTTCACACCCACCAACCATTCCTTGGAAACCCTATACAAGGTCTCTATGAGTTGGAACTGACTCAATGGCACTTCACAACAACAATATTTTACTTAAATCAGCAGGTGATCCTTCTAATAAGGAACATTCCAATTACTAGCATCTCTGATATAAGCTACAAAATAAATGAAAATGAGAACAATATTCTCATCCTTGGTCCCGGATGTGGGCAGTTACTCATCAAAGTGGATGAGCAGATCACCAAAATTATCATCAAATGAGAGAGAAGAATTCTTAAATTATTCAAGGAGAGAAACACAGCTCCAGGGCAAAGGAATTTCTGAAAGACAAAAACAAAAACTCACTCAAACTTTTATTCTTTGTAGGACTTTTTTCCTCCTTTAAATCATTCTAACTTTGATTCAGTTTGTGTGTTTGGACACATCACCCCCAATCTCAAGTAACAGATTTAATTAGAACCTTATATGTAAAATTAAGAAAAATGAGGCAGACACTTTTAATTTGGGTTTGCCTTTTGCTAAAAAAAAAAGAAATCTGTACAATTTTTCCAAAGTATGAATTTATGAAATGTTCAAATGTAAATTCCTGGCTTTGCTTAAGGACCATATCAGCAGCTGAGTTTACTGCATTCTTTGGACAGAAGTAAATTTACAAAACCACAAGTACTGTTTTTATACCTCATCTAAAGAGAGGCTTCCAAATATTTCCGTCAGCATTTATGGCACCATAGGATAAACACCGGACTGCTAATCTCAAGGTCTGTAGTTCAAATCCACTATCCCTTCCTTGTGAACCCTATATACTGTCTCATCTTGGCTGTACCTCAGGAGGGAGCAGTTCTTAGTGAAGGACACCATATTTGGTAAAATTGAGGGTCAGCAAAAAAGTGGAAGATGCCCAACAAAATGGATTGGCACAGTGGCAACAGCAGTTGGCTCATGCATACCAGTACCCAGTGTGGAAAGATCGCCATTGCTTTGGTGCCTGTCCCCACATAAGAGGCTCTGTCTTCCTTGCAAATCCACTTTGTGATGAGAAGGGTTTGGTAATATTACAAATGGGATCAGTCATTTGCACTTCCTGTAAATTTTTTCCTGTTTTCTATCGTGATGACTAATATTGACTGAAGTGTTTATAGTTAGAAGACAGTATGGATATAAGGCCCAAAGAGTTTAATTAAAGAAAGTACAGTCGAATGTTACAGCATTCCAATATTACAATTGAGCTATTTTTCCAGATTTTTTTGTCAGCTCCAAAAAAGGAAAAAATATTTTTAGCATCTCATAATTCTCTTTGCAGCGACAAAAAAAAAATGGGTGATTACATTATGAATTGATGCTAACCCTATTCTTAAAATGCTCTTTCAGAATGTAGATTCAGAACTTGAGAATACTGTATTGTTTAGCCTTTAACTTTCTCTTTGCAAAACCTTCATATCCACTAAAATAAAAATAGAATCCACCATTAATTAAAGTGATAAAAGAAAATATATGACACATATGCATTAGTGATGAAAGCTCCAGGGTAAAGAAGAAACATTTTTTAAAGACTAATTTCAAATGTAGTAATTCTAGAAATGAATTAGTTGCAGGATTTCATTTAAAAATATTCTCCTTTGATTAAAGTGTATTAAAATTTTTACTTTTCACTTTTGAAGCCATAGATCATTTGTTCTTACAGGGTTGTTTTTTCCTTGAAAATGAACAGTTTTATATAGTTGCAAGAAAATATGTTCATGGATTTATCATAGAAAATAACAGCAATTCATTCAGTCCATCCGTGGTTTAACTATTTCATAGGTAATGCATCTATAAGCAAAATGAAAAGAATTTTCTGGATATCTCAAAATACATTTTCTTCCCTATATCCCCCTTTCCCACACAGAGATAATTCTTTAATGTGGTGTTATTGTTAAGAGCTCTCCAGTTGGTTCTGAATCATAGGAACCCCGTGTAGTGTTTCCAAAGAGCAGTTGTTGGGTTTGAAACTTGTGGTTAGCAGTCCCGTGCTTTTCCTACAGTGCTACACCAAGACTCCCAGATGGTGGGGAGAGGGTCCTAAAAGAAAATGGCATTTTGGCAGTAATTGCATTTGGTCATTTTTAATGCCAAAATGGTTATCATGTAATATTTTGATGACATTATTTTTAACAAAATGTCACTCATATCTTAGAATTAAATATTTATGCCATTTACATTGTTAAATATAGTACCATATCAGAACTTTAATTAAATGGAGACTTAATTAAACAAGATTAGCTTTAATAAGCTTCTTGTTGCTGTCATGGGTAGTTACTACTTATGACATGTTTGAGGGTCTATTTCATGGTCGGTCCTTCTAACTGAGATGTTTATTCTCTCTGTCAACTAGAAGTGTCATTACCAAATTATTTATGATGATTTTTTAGAAAACTTACATCCTCTGACTCTAAAGGGAATGAAGTCAGAAGCCAGTTAAAAAGACTGAACTGCTATCAGAAATCAAAAGGCAAATGTGGTAGTTCATCTCTTTGGTGTTGTGAATGATATCAAAATACTCAGTCCCTTCTGAGGACTCCATTATAGATACTGAGAATATTTTGAGTGAAGAAACAGAGACAGTGGCTCAAAAGTCAGGAGAAGGACCTATAACAAAAGTTTTAATGAACTGGATTGTTTATATAAAGCACAATAATACAGGTTATGTTTTAAAGCTCCAATGATTTTTCTCTTTTCCCTAACATGCTGTTTTGCACATGCCACAGTTTCCTATCAACTATTTTAGTAGGGGTGATTTACATTTACATATATAGGGACTCCTGGTGTGACACTGTAGGATAAGCACTGGATTGCTAACCAAAAGGTTGTTGGTTCAAATCCACCAGCTGCTCCTTGAAAACTGGTACAAGGTCACTGAGTCAGAATTGACTTGGCAGCACTAAACAAATATATATGTTGTTGTTAAGTGCTGTCGAGTCGGTTCCAACCCATAACGACCCTGTACAAGGAGTAGCTGGTAAGCTTGAACTGGTGATCTTACAGCTCAAACCAACTTTGAAGTCCAGTGCATTAATCAACAGTGCCATACTCTGCCATACTCTCTCTCTCTCTCTCTCTCTCTCTCTCTCT
>NW_006408539.1:22407557-22408678 GCF_000296735.1 Chrysochloris asiatica
GGCCTCAGTTGGGCCTGGGCCTCGGCGGTGGGCCGTTTGGGCCTCAGGCGGGCGGTTTGGGCCTCTGGGGGCCTAGGCATCAGCAACCGGGCTGCAGGAGGGTTGGGCCTTGGGCAGGTGGTTTGGGCAGGTGGTTTGGGCCTGGGTATCAGCAGCTGGGCATCAGGCAGCTTGGACCTCCGCGGGTGGGTTGGGTGGATTGGGCCTCGGGGGGCCTGGGCCTCGGAGACTGGGATGAGGGAAGGTTGGGCCTCAAAGGCCCTGGACCTCGGCGACCAGGCTACGCAGCGGGTTGGGCCTCGGGGACCCTGGACCTCGGCGGCGCCGGGCTATGGGCCGCCTGGGTTGTGCGGCAGGTAGGCGATTTGGGCCTTGGTTGGGCCTGGGTCTTTGTGACCAGTCTGTGGACGAGTTGGGCCTCAGGGTCCCTGGGCCTCTGCGACTGGGCTGCGCGGTGGGTTGGGCCTCCAGGGCCCTGGACTTTGGTTGCGACTGGGAAAGAGAATTACTGACCCTTCTGATCACTTTTTTTTGTATGAGCCAATGTTCTTCCCATTGAACACCACCACAGCCAAACTTTTGAATAGACTGCCTGCTTTACTGCACCTTCACATATCTACTATTCCATGTAGAACTTGACTTTATTCCCACCCTGTCACTGTTCTTTGCCTACCAAATGTCCCCTTGAGTGAAGCACCATAGTCCTGAGTGGTGGATGAAAACATTAAGTTGAATCCTTGAGTTAGTTGTAGCCTAGTCTATTGAAAATAACAAGTACAGAAGAGGACTGATTGGCAGGGAACTGATTGACATAAGCTGGATTCAGAAGAGGTCATCATATCATTCAGAAGAAGACCAGAGATAGCATTGCTGACGTCAGGTAGATCCTGAGTGAAAACAGAGAATACCAGAAAGATGTTTACCTGTGCTTTATTGACTATGAAAAGTCTTTCGACTGTGTGGATCATGAGAAGCCATGGACAGCATTGCGGAGAATGAGTATTCCAGAACACTTTATTGAGCCCATGAGGAACCTATGTATAGATCAAAAGGCAGGTGTTAGAACAAAACAAGGGGATACTGAATACTAAAACCAGGAAAGGTGTGTGCCAGGGTTGTAT
>NW_006408539.1:22410068-22411868 GCF_000296735.1 Chrysochloris asiatica
CAGTTTCCCTTAAAACACTGTAGCCCAGAAAAACACAGAAATGGTTATTGTGTTATGAAAAAGGTTCATGCATAATTAGTAGATTCCATTCAAATGCTTAACTTGATTTTGTGTCAAAAAAGCCTAGTCTTTTTCCTTTAAATTGTATCCACTTTGCCTTGAGACTTCTGGTGCTTACCTGACCAGACAGATCAGGTAGGACAGGCTCCGGGGAAAAGGGGCAGAATCGGGCGCACAAAGGAAACCTCCGTCTAACAGACACACAGCCTTGGAGCAAACATAAGATCTTATATTTCAACATTCTAAACTCGTTTTTTTAAAAGATCAAATTGCTGAGGAATTACAGGCATTTTGAGCTTTTGCCTGCCTGCAAGTGGCTCCTGCTCCCTTCCCAGCTAGTGCCTCCACCCCCTGCCGAGCTTGGAGTGCAGGGCAAGAGCAACACTTTTTAGAAGGCTGCATTTCCAGAGGAGTGGAAGCATAAACTGACAAAGCTGAACAAATAGGGAGGGATATCTGTGAGGATATCAGGAAATTTGGGGTATCTATGGTACAGAGAGACAGAAAGCGGCATTTTTTACATCATCAGATACAGATACCACCTCCCTGCAGCCACTACCCCTCCCCCCCCCAAGCCACTGAGGCCTCAGGAAAGCCCAAGGCACAGGCCTGCCCACTGAGACCAAGGCTCTCCCAAGGCCCAGACATGCCCACTGAGGCCAAGGCCTGCCCCAAGGCCCAACCCTCCCACAGACTGGTGACAACATCCCAGGCCCAACCAAGGCCCAAATCGCCTACCCGCCACATGGCCTTGGTATAGTCAATAAAGCACAGGTAAACATCTTCCTGGTATTATCTGCTTTCAGCCAAGCTCCATCCAGTGCCTGCTATGGTATCTCTCATCCTGTGTCCTCTTCAGTACTTTCAGCGCTCTTCCCTTTCAGTTTTCTAAATCCAGGTCTTTGCATATTTCATCATAATACTCTGTCTTCTTGAACTGCTCTTTGAAATTTTCTGTTCAACTTTTGTACTTCATCATTTCTTCTAGTTTCTTAAGCTTCTCAAAATTGAACAGATATCACAGTATTTTCTGACATTCGTTTTAGTCTCTTCTATCTTTCCTGTCTTTTTAATGATCATTTATTCATGTATGATATTCTTGATATCATCCCACAATTCTTCTGGTCTTTGGTCATTAGTGGCTAATGTACCAAAGCCATTCTTGAGATATCTATAAACTCAGGTAGGATATACACAAGATCATATTTGGCTCTCATTGACTTGTTTCAACATTCGTCTGCTTCTACTTGATCTTGAATATCAACAATTGATGGTCTGTTCCAAAGTCGGCCGTCTCCTGATCTTCTTTTGGATTATGATATTGACATTCTCTATTGTCTGTTCCTGAAGACACAGTCAATTTTATTTCTGTGGGTCCCATCTCGTAAGGCATACATGTACAGCAGCTGCTTATGTTGTTTAAACAAGATATTTGCATCGAATAAATCATTGATCTTACAAAGTCTATCATGAGATTGATCTCCAGTATTGTTTCTATTTCCAACACCATATTTTTTAACTGCCTAATCATCCTCTAGGATTATAACTTTCCTTTCCAATCATCAGTAATTAACAATGCTTTGTTAAAACTTTTTATTGCAAATTGAGGGAAGGTATACAGAGATCATCATCGGTTTTACATTAAAAAAAATCATACTCTTTATTTCACCTCAAAGATTGGAATCCCCCCGTGCAACAACAGCTATCCCACTTCCTCCCTTTAATTCCTATCTCCATTCC
>NW_006408539.1:22413316-22417224 GCF_000296735.1 Chrysochloris asiatica
TGTCCCAGGGTTGTGTATATAGCACTATTTACCTCTATCCCCTTTACCATTTGCATACATTTGTATCTTCTCCTGTCTTCATCGTTCGTCTGATATCCTTCCTTTTCTTGTATATTGTCATACCCATCGCTGAGCTAACTAACATGTGTCTGTCATCTCACTAGTGAATTACTCTCCCTTTCATCAATGAATCTTGATTGCATGTTTGACCAAGTTGGTAGAATTCTTCAATTTCATCATTGTACCATTAGAAGTTGTAACCATATGGGTATAATCATATCACAGACAGCATTGTATGTCAAGATATATCTTGAAATGTTCTTTTTGATGATGAATTTGATGACTTTCCTATTCAATTTGTCATTCTGGTGTAGGAAACTATATGATTATCAGTCTCAAAAAGGTCAGTAGCTGTCCATTCACTTTACTCATACCTGGGATGTTGATCTTTATACATGCAATTTCATTTTTGATGACTTCCAATTTTCCTAGATTCATATTTCATGAATTCCATATCTTGACTATTAATTGGTGTTTATATTGAGAAATTGCATGTTCTCAATTTGAGTCATGTGCCATCAGCAAATGAAGGTCTTGGAAGCTTTGCTCCATCCAGCCATTAAAGCATTTTGAGTGCTTTCCAATCAGAGGGACTCATCTTTTAGAACTATATAACAATGTTCCACTGTGTATTTTAAGGTTTTCTTTTACTTATCATTCAAGTTGAGTCCTGGTGTGGCTCTGTGGGTTAATGCACCAGACTGCAAAGCCGTTTGAACTGCAAGGTCAGTGGTTCAATCTCACCAGCTGCTCCTTGGAAACCCTCTACAGGGTCGCTATGGGTTGGAATCAACTCAATGGCATTAAACAACAACAAATCATTCATAAGTGGTCAGATTCTCCTTCTTCCTAGTCTGTCTTAGTCTGGAAGCACCACTAGAATCTGTCAACCATTCCATACCATTACAACCAGTAACAAAGCTTCTAGCGTCATAGCAACAGTCACCACAATATGACAAATTGACAGATGAATGGTGGATTGTAACATCTGTAATAAAGAAATAAACAGCCTAAGTTCTGAGAAATAAAAAGAGGAATTGAAAAAACATGAATACTAACAGAATAAATTAAACTGCTATTTTAAATTTTAAATTATACTTATAAATGTATTTTAAAGAAATAGAAATTGTGTATTTTGAGTGAGCAAGGATAATGCACAAAGATGACCATATACTAGACCAAAAATTAAGTTTCAATAAGTTTTCACAATCTAAGACACTTTACAGAATGTGTTCTGACTCTAATGCAATTAAATTTGAAATTAATAACAAAAAGTCAGCATGAACATCCTATATAATATGAAACTAAAATATAAGTAAATTAAGAAATATAAAATGAAAATCCCATATTTTCTAAAAGAACAAGTAAGAATTATCATACAGTTAGAACTGTAAGAAATTAAAACTAAGATATTTTATTAGCATATAAAACTACTGAAATAATTTAAGAGATATGTTATGGCTTTAACTTCATTTATCTGGAAACAAGGAAAATGGAAAATAAATGTTCTAATTCTTCAAATTAAGAAGGTGGCAAAAGAAAACAGTAAACCCAAAGAAATACTCTGGAAGGAAATACTACAAGGAATATAATCAATGATTGAGAGCAAAAAAAAAAACAGTTGCTGTTGTTGTTAAGTGTTGTCAAGTCAATTCCAACTCATATAGACCCTGTATAGGTTTTCCAAGGAGTGGCTGGTGAATTTGAACCACTGACCTTGTGGTTCAAATCCACTTTGTGGTCCAGTACTTTATCCCATAGCACCATACCAGGACTCCATAGATACACCAAAACCTGCTTCTTAAAATTAATGACATTCTACAGTACTGATAAAAAAGAGACGTAAGCTACGTAAACAAGATAGACATTCTTCTACTTGAAATGCCTTGTTTAATCTTATAAAATTATGTTGTTATTAATAAATCTATAAGTATGTATTAGATTAAGTGACTTTTCATATTTTCCTATCCTTTCAAATACATTTGCAGACATTCAAATTTATGTTAAAATACTGAAATTGAATGAGCTTTTGTTACATCAGTACTGTTGTTGTTGTTGTTGTTGTTGTTATGTGCCGTGGAGTCGGTTCCGACTCATAGCGACCCTGTACAGGGTTTCCGAGGCATCAGTACTAGCCACTGGAAAAATGTAATATTAAATACGATACATAGTAGCTATAAAATATGAGATATTTAGGAATTAACAAAAAGAAGCCTTGAAAATATTAAAATTAAACAATATAAAAGAAAGACAATGAGGTGAATATATTACTATTTATGGTTTGATGTGATAGTTAATTTTATGTGTTATCTGGGCTAGGCTATGGTGCGCAGTTTTGGATCCAATATTAGTTTAGATGTTGCTATGAAGGCATTTACATGTGATTAATCTTTAAACCGTTATTAAGTTCAATCGAGTGGGTTCAGACTCATAGTAACCTGTATAGGCTTTCCAAGGAGTGGCTGGTGAGTTTGAATCACCAGCCTGTGGTTCAAACTGACTCTGCAGTCCAATGCATTATCCTCATAGTGACCTTATATAGGGTTTCTGAGGAGCACCATACCAGAACTCTAGTCTTTAGTCATGGAGATCCTGGATAGAGTTTCTGAGCTGGA
The DNA here is from genome assembly GCF_000296735.1 of Chrysochloris asiatica. Taxonomy (NCBI): domain Eukaryota; kingdom Metazoa; phylum Chordata; class Mammalia; order Afrosoricida; family Chrysochloridae; genus Chrysochloris; species Chrysochloris asiatica. Next base: position 22,415,992 of record NW_006408539.1, read on the forward strand.
AATCTGTATGGGAGCAGAAAGCCTCCTCTTTCTTCTATGGGGTAGCTGGCAGTTCCTAACTGCTGCTGATTTGCAGTAAGCGGCCTGACTTGTAACCCATAACCCATTATGCTACCGGAAGTCCCTATAACATGGATAAGACTTAAAAAACAAAACAAAAGCTTTTTTGTAATCATTAATAATTATGTATTTCATATTTTATGTTTATACTGTCCCCTATGGTTGGAGTTTTGATGTGGCGCTGTGGGTTAATGTGCCAGACTGCAAAGCCGTTTGAACTGCAAGGTCGTCGGTTCAAGCTCATAAGCTGCTCCTTGGAAACCCTATACAGGGTCGCTATGGGTTGGAACCAATTCGATGGCACTTAACAACGACAACAATGGTTGGAACCAACTCAACAGCACTTAACAACAACAATGTCAAAATAAAGCAAACAAAAACAAAACAAAACCAACAAATCAAAAAACAAAATCTAGAAACAACTTCTACAGGTTCATTAAATGTAAATTTTTTTCTTCTCAAGCTTTTCTACTGATAAGCGCATTTCAATTCTATGTGTGTTATAGTAAAAGAGTATAAATTTCTTACCGAGTCTTAACTTACAAATACTTATTCATGAAAATGTATAAATCTTATGATTTCCCTTCTTTGTGGCAGCAGGTGTAAGAAGAAATAGTTGGTTCCTGTCTTTGGAGGGTAGAGGTGGTTCTGACATGAACCAGACCATTGGACTTTATTTACTTTTAACCCCCCGTGTCCTTATTGGGCCAATTTTTCACTTTCTGGATTGCATGTGTCCATCCTAAGCCTGCAATTCACTTGTCAGTTCAGGCTCATCATCTGTTCTTCTAAATGTGTTGACAATGTGTTGAATCTGTAAGTAATTCAGGTTCCTTAGGACTAAGTCATGACAAAGACAGGAGAGATAGCCCTAGGCTAGATCATTAGTGTGTGCCATTGTCCAATGCCATCCTCTCGAGATAAGAATTATTTCCACTTCTCCCTAAAAAGGATAGAAAATACATACACACACATTTGCCAAATGAATGGCATCAAACTATGTACTTGAGATCACATTCATCTGTTCTGTAACCAAATCACTTACCATCAACATCATTTTCATAAAGGTGATCTTCTTCTTACCTACACATGTTTTTCACTGTAAGGTACCCAGGAACCATTCCAAGGTATGTAGTCAGCTAACAGGGTCTCTCAACTTATTAAAAAAAGATC
>NW_006408539.1:22419213-22424296 GCF_000296735.1 Chrysochloris asiatica
TTTGTATGACTTTTGAATCAGAAAAAGGAGAGAATTAAAATCGGACTCATGTTCCATATCATTGTTATTTTCATGCACTCTTTGCTCTGTGCATTCTTGAAAAGAGGTAATAATTCATCAATATTTCATTATTCTATATAGAGTTTTTCAATGCCATATATATAATTTGAGCAATAAATATTGCTTGTAAATAGGAAAAAGAAGCACCAGACGCTAGCATCTCAAACCCAAGTGCAGTGTTTTGATTTTCTTTTTTACTTTATTTTATTTTTCTTTTCCATCATCTAAAATGTTGCCTTTTCATCATCCTCTAGACTAATCTGCCTCATGGTCCTAACTCGCCTTAATCTTTAGTCACAATGTGTCATACAAATATTTCTGTGAAAGAGGGATGTTTTGTCTAATCATATTGCAAGGCGCACAATAGTTTTAAAATCCACCTATTATCAGAAGTGTTTCTCATTATTGCCAAGGAAATATTGACTATTCATGGTTTTTCAAAATGTGAAATTGTTGAAGTACTTAAAGTTGAGTATTCTAAAAAAGGAATAACTCGGAGAATGTAACCAGTAGTCAGTTAAATCATTCTTTAGGGAATGATTTTAATATTTTCAGTATTGTATTATATGCAAAATTTAGTATACTTTCCAAGTGAAATGTATGACTATATGGATTCTATTAATGCTGATTATTTTCCTTGGTCCCCCTGTGTACTCACTGCCCAAATGGCTCATTAGTGTCTGCTATCAGCTCAAAGTTGTGTTATCACCAGGTGTCATTTGGTGGCTTCCACATGTCTAAGGTCATTTTTCAGAATGCAACCCATAACTGATGGTTACAGGGGGACCCATTTTCTCATACCTCAACGGTGCAACTCAAAAGAATTACGACAGTGATAGGACTTCAGTAGAAATACATCAGACCTCTGCTATAACTACCTTCAAATTCATCTTCTCCCCTTGCACAATCTTGTTTCAGAGAACATTCACCAGTGTTGCTTCCAAGTCAAGTCCCCAGTAAAATTGTAGCATGTGAACCTCAGTGTTTTATAGTCTATTTATTCCCAAAGAACCTAAAAAATGAGAGTTGGTACCAACCATGGTCTTAGGAAACTGACTCTAAAATGTGATTGTAGTCTACCCTGCAAAAGTAACCTATATAGAGAGGCTAGTATTTTGCAATGTTGATGTTGTCTCATTTGGAACTCTATAAATAGAATAGTATTATGATTTATAATCTTTTGTGTTTGTCTATTGTGACTCATGGAGTCACAATAGTGGCATGGTGGGTTAATGTGCCAAACTACAAAGCCATTTGAACTGCAAGGTTGGCAGTTCGAGCTCATCAGCTGCTCCTTGGAAACCCTATACAGGGTCTCTATGGGTCAGAACCAACTCGATGGCACTTAACAACAACAACAACATTGTGATTCATTGTTTTGAGATTTATTCATGTGGTCTCATGAGTCAATGCTGTAAGTCTTTGTGTTGCTGAGAGAAGTGTATCCATCTCTTACTTCATTTATTTATGCAGGAAAACACCAATACAGGTACTCATACTCAAACTCTCCCCATACTCTACGTTGATATTTCTTTCTATTTATTTATTTTAGCTTCTTATATATTCTCAAATCACAGTTTCAGCCTTTATGCATTATTGTTGTTGTTAGGTGTCATTGAGTCAGTTCAGGCCCTCAGCAATCCTACATACAACAGAACAAAACATTGCTTGGTAGTGCACTATTGTTACATTGCTATAATTGCAGGGATTGTACTAGTGCATCTTGTGAGCATCTTCTTGATTTTCAGTGATCCTCTGCTGTATCAAGTTTGATGTCCTTCTTCAGAAACCAGTCTTTCCTGATAACATGTTCGACGTCTGTACCATAAAGTCTTGCCATCCTTGCTTCTAAGGAGCAGTCTTGGCTGTAATTCCTCCAATAGAGATTTGTCCGTTCTTCTGGAGGTCTATTCTGTATTCAATATTCTTTACCAACACCAGAATTCATATGCATCAATTCTTCTTTGATTTTTTTTCCTATCATTATTCAATTTTGACATGCTTATAAAGTGGTTGAAACTGCTATGACTGGGGTCAAGTGCACCTTAGCCCTCAAGGTGACATTTTTGCTTTTTAACACTTTAAAGCAGGGGTGGGGAATGCCATCAGTTTCAAATGTCAAGATTGTGGACTTGGCAAATTACTTGCTGTGTATGACAGAGCTTCAAAAAAATTGTGGAAAATATTCATAATCTTTAATCCCTTTTTTCCACAAACCTTTTGAAGACCTCTAATATTTTTAACAGAGTCCTGATATATAAGTACTGGACTGCTAACTACAACGTTGGTAGTTCAAAGCCACCAGTTGCTCCTTTAAAATCACATAGAGGGTCACTATGAATTGAAATTGATTCTATGGCACTTGATAACAACAACAGTATTTTTACCACAATAAACAAATAGTGCAGATTTAGTACTCCATTAGAGAAATAGAGATTATTCAAAGATTTTTGTATTAGTCAGAAGTAGGTGAGGAAAACAGTGGCTGTTCTGGATGTGTCTAGTAGAAAACTATTTTTCTTTTCTTTAAATTTGATTTCTTTTGTTGTTGAGACTAGACATAATGATACACACACTAACTCACCTGTTTCCACAGTGACTTAGACTACATTCTTTAAGTTGTACCTCCATTCTTATCCTTTTTTTTATTTAAATCATTCTTCTCCAAAGAAGTAAACTCACTACCCTCACCCCTCAAGTGTTCTTAGCTAGTGTTTTATGTCGCTGTTGTCAATTTGTTCACATATAGATAAAAGAGCAAACTTTTCAGGGCAGACATTGTTTACTAGCTAAGTCTAAACAATCATTTGGTTCTAAGAGGATTTTAGAAGACAATTTTGATATAAGATCTGGTAGAAAATGTGTTTGAGACCTGGTATGGTGCTGTATGATAAGCACTGGACTGCTAACTATGGGGTTGGTGGCTCAAACTCAACAGTCACTCTTTGAAAACCCTGTATAGTGTTGCTATCAGTCAGAATTGACTCAATGGTACCAGAAAATGCTTTCATACTGGAATTGGAGACACATACAACCATGGCTCTGATAGCTCAGTGGTTGTGAGTTGGGCTGCTCACCTCAAGGCAGTTTGAAACTACCAGTTGTTCTGCAGAAGAAAGATGAGGCTTTCTGCTCCCATAAAGATTTACATCCTTGAAAACCCTATGCAGGGTCGCTATGGGCCAGAAACAACTTCATGGCACACCACCACCACCACCATGACATGGCATGTGGTGTCTGCTGACTGTCTTCGTTGCCTACCACCTCAGAGAACATGCTGTCCACATCACGACTTTTTCGCTTCTTTCTCTCCAATTGTGTGCACGTGCTTCTCACTGTTGGTGTAAGTGCCATCAAGTCAGTTCTGACTCACAGTGACTCTGTATAGGGTTTCCAAGGAGCAGCTGCTGAGTTTGAACCACCAACCTTGCAGTTCAAACCAACCTTGTGGTCCAGTGCATTTTCATGTAGTGAAACTCCAGGACTCCAGGAAACCCTATAGGGCCATTCTACTCTGTCTACAGTGCTGCTATGAATCAGAAGTGCCTCAACAGCAAAGGTTAAGTAATGTTAGTATAGCAAAAAAGAGCTCAAAGAATAGAAAATTAAACACAGAAAACACAAAGAAGAGAAAAACTTTTGCCTAACTGTATGTTGTTAAGTGCCATGGAGTTGATTTTGACTCATAGTAACCAGGGTTTCCAAGAAGCAGCTGGTGGGTTTGAACCACCAACCTTGTAGTTTGCAGACCAGTGCTGATCCTACAGCACCATACCAGGAGTCCATATAGTATAAGGATTTTATGGATGAAGCAGATTTTTCAATAATATATGACATATTGAGTAAATTAGTAAAAGCTGGGTAAAAATTTAGACTTCTTAATATAACTTTTGATAGTTTTTCGTCTTCAGACTTTAAAGCCATGTCTTTTAAATGCAGCCGATAGTGCTAAACTCTGTGCACATTTGCCCTTCAGAATTCTCCTTGGACTTGGACGTGCAAATGCCTTTGATTTGACATTTCAAGTTGCCTCCATGGAATCACTTTTAACCATCTTTGGCCTTTCTATTTCTTTCTACTATAGGAAAAAAAAAAAAAAGATGTTCTTGTATAGCAATAGAAATGATAATGGTTAATATTTACTGAATGCTAGAAACGAGTATGGCAATGTAAGAGCAACCGTCACAAGATCTCTGCAGCCAGCTTTTGAGATAAGAATAAATGGAAGAGATCAGATCTGAACGCTCGCGGCTTGCCTCTGGTGCCCCAGCCTCCCATTCATGCTATGCTGCCTCTCAGCTAGAAACTCTAGCAATACAAGTAGATAGCTAGACAGAGGTGAGCCTTCTGGCCCTCAGTGATTTTTTTTTTTTTTTTAAATGTAGGAATTAGAGTCTCTTGAAGGAGTCACTAGGTGGTGTAAACAGATTAGCACATGACTCCTAGCCAAACTGTTGGAGATTCCAACACACCTAACAGCTCCTTGGAAATCAGACCTGGTGATCTGCTTCCCAAAGACCACAGCCTGGAAAATGCTATGGAGCAATTTGAGTCTTCACAGAGTTGGGGTTCACTAAGAGTTGGGAACAAACAACCCAACAGCAGGTTTGTTACACAAAGTACAGAAGTTTTTGTAATAGCTTATCTTTTAGAAGAGTTGCCGATTATGACTCGTAGCAACTCTATATAGGGTTTCCTAGACTGTAAATCTTTATGGGAGCACACAGCCTCATCTTTCAGCTAGTGGTGGGTTTGAACTTCTTATCTTGTGGTTAACAATCTAGTGCTTACCTACAGTGGCACCTTATTATACATACACACACACACACACACACACACACACACACACACACACACGAGGGGGCATCAAAAGTTTATGGAAAAGTTCCATTGTCTTTTAACTTCATTTTTTCAGCAACTTCTTGAAGCCCCTGTGGTAAATAGTGCTATTTTTGTTTGAAGTTTATATTCATCTGTCACTTAATCCTTAAATGAACACCAGGAGAGAGAACTATTTGCTGTT
>NW_006408539.1:22424671-22432998 GCF_000296735.1 Chrysochloris asiatica
TGGAGGGAACTAATAACTGAGGCCTTGTCTATTTAAAATGCTTTCCTGAGCCTGACTAGAGTTTAGTCAAGCAGTTTCTAGGTAGGCAAAATCAGTTTGGTCCTTACAGTAGGATGGAAGCCCCTTGAAAGAGGCATGTTTAGGGTAATTAGGTCTATGCTCTTCTGGCCCTCACAGCCCAAGTCTCCAGCAAAGAGAGAATCTCTGTCACATCCACTGCTGGGTAGACTGGCGATCCTATGTGGCTCACACATGCTCTACGATGGGGGTTTCCAGACATCATGGTGTCCATGCGGGATTTCACAAGGGGAGACTCGTGGGTGTGAAAGGGTTGGGGGTGAAATCCCACAAAAGGCAGATATAAAGAACTGTGACCTAAATCTTATCCTTCTATTTATCAGCTTCAGGGACATTACGGATATATAATGATTTGCAAAGCCACAAACGAAGGATTATCTTCTTTTCTGTATAGTTCATCAAGAACTACTCAGGAGAATTCCTTTGCCAGGCATATTTGTTCAAAAACATGTTAAGACAAAGTAAATAATTAGTGAATACACTGGAGATTTTTAAAAGACCTTTGTAAGGTGAAACTAATATTCTGGGCACAAGTCAGTTCCTTTATTTTCCCTTTCAGTTTTAAACTATCAGTGAATTACCAGAAACTGGAATGATTTCTTTTAAACTCTGATTCTCAGTTGCAGCACAATTTGACCTTTTGAACTTGATAGTGCATTGCTGCGAGGGCTGCCCTGTGCAGTGTAGGATGATGAGCAACATCTCTGGCCTCTAGCCACCACATGCCGGTAGCATTCCTCAATTGTGTCAATCAAAAGCGTCTTTGGAGCCTATTGGAACTCCGAAACTATGGCCCTTAGTCACCCTTCAGGTTTGGAAATAAATTCACCCTGGAGGCTCAATTGTCAGCCAAACAACACATAGGTCTATAAAGCTAACAGTTACCCTAAGGAAGTTTCATGTCTTAGAACAATCCATCATTGGAGAGCTAAAGGTCAGCATTTGCCTAGGGACAAAGTTCAAAAGGATTAGAAGAGAAGAAGAGAGGAAATGGTAAACACAGGAAAGAAGTGGATATTCCATGTTATATTGAGAGATTGGCAACCAGTGATATTAAACAGAATGTATATGACATTTGAATGGAAAACTGATTTGCTCTGTAACTCTTCAGCCAATTCAAAAGAAAAAAAAGTTTGTCATTTTAAGTCTCCGAATTTTTATTTAATGCTCACTACCAAATTTTCCCTGGTCACAAGATGGGCCTGTTTTCCAATGGAGAACCTATTTTCACACAATGAGCATTATTCTGAATTCAGACTATTGGACGCACCTAAAAATGGCATCATGTCAACAACACAAGGACTATTTTAGTAGCTTTGGTCACCTAATGCTGAGTGCTTAAAGTCTTTTGTTTATCTTTTAAAGAAGTAATTGTTGTGAGGTGCCATGAAGTCTGTTCCTAATCATAAGGCTTCCAAGGAGCAGCTGTTGTTGTTGTTGTTATATACCATGGAGTTGGCTCCAATTTATAGTGACCCTACACAGGGTTTCTGAAGCTGTATAACTTTCCGGGAGCAGAAAGCCTCATCTTTCTCCCACGGAACAGCTGGTAGTTTTGAACTGCTGGCCTTGCAGCTCGCAGCCCAATTCGTAACCACTATACTACCAGAGCTCCTTAAGGAGCAGCTAGTGGGTTTGAACTGTCAACTTTCCACCACTCCTTTTATAGACATTTTTAAGATAAGATGCTAACCTCAACATTGATTGAAGTCAATAGTTTTCCTATACATTTTGCAAAGGATATTGAGGAAATTTTATCAAAAGCAGAAAGATCATAGTTGTTGTTGTTGTTGTTGTTAGGTGCCATCAAGTTGGTACCAACCCATAGCAACCTTATGCAAAGCGGAACGAAACACTGCCTGGTCCTGGGCCAAACTCACTACTGTTGCTACGCTTGAGTCCATCCATGCTGCCACTTGGCCAATCCATCTCTTTGGGGGTCTTCCTCTTTTTCTCTGACCCTCCACCTTTGTTTTTATTGTTGTTGTCAGGTGCCATTGAGTCGGAACCGACTCATAGCGACCCCATGCACAGCAGAACGAAACAATGTCCTATCCTGGGCCAACCTCACTACCGCTGCCACACTTGACGCCATCAATGATGCCACCTGGCCGATCCATCTCATTGGGGGTCTGCCTCTTTTTCTCTGATAGAAAACATGATATCCTTCTCCAGCATGTCCAAAGTATGAGAGACAAGGTTTGGCCATCTTGGTCTCCAAGGAGCACTATGGCTGCACTTCTTCCAAAATGGATCTATTGGTTCTTTTGGCAGCCCATGGCACTTTCAATATTCCCCTCCAACACCATAACTCAAAAGCATTGATTCTTCTACAGTCTTCCTTATTCACTGCCCAGCTTTTGCATGCATATGATGTTATTGAAAATACCATGGCTTGGGTCAGGCGCACCTTAGTCCTCAAGCTGACATCTTTGCTCTTCAACACTTTAAAAAGGTCTTGTGCAGATTTGCCTAATGCAATATGTCGTTTGATTTCTTGACTGCTGCTTCCGTGAGTATTGAGAGTTGATCCAAGAAGAATGAAGTCCTTCACAACTTCAATCTTTTCTCCATTGATAAGAATGTTTTGTTTATTGGTCCAGTGGTGAGGATTTTTGTTTTCTTGACATTGAGATGTAATCCGTACAGAGGGCTGTGCTCTTTGATCTTTATCAGTAAATGTTTTAAGTCCTCTTCACTGTCAGCAAGCAAGGTTGTATCATTTGCATATCACACATTATTAATGAGTCTTCCTCCAATCCTGATGCCACATTTTCCTTCATAGAACCCAGCTTCTCAGATTATTTGCTCAGCATATAGGTTGAATACAACCTTGTCACACACCTTTCTCAATTTAAAACATTCAGTGTTCCCATGTTCTGTTTGAACAACTGCCTCTTGGTCCAGGTACAGATTCCTCATGAGCACAATTAAGTTTTCCAGAATACTCATACTTCACAATGTTGTCCATAGCTTGTCATGATCCACACAAAAGCCTTTGCATAGTCAATAAAGTACAGGTAAACATCTTTCTGACATTCTCTGCTTTCCGCCAAGATCTATTTGACATCAGCAATGATATCCCTCATTCTACGGCCTCTTCTAAATCCTGCTTGAACCTCTGGAAGTTCTCTATCAATGTATGATTGTAGCCATTTCTGTATTACCATTAGTAATGTGGTGCATTCACTATTCTTCAAAGAGATTGTCCTATGATTTCTGCATTCCGTTGGGTCACCTCTTTGGAATGGGCACAAATATGGATCTCTTCCAATCAGTTGGCCAGATAATTGTCTTCCAAATTTCTTGGCAGAGATGAGTGAGTACCTTCTGTGCCACCTTACTTTCTTGAAAGATTTCAATTTTCATTCCATCAATTCCTGGTGCCTTGTTCTTTGCCAATTCCTTCAAAGCACGTTGGACTTCCTCCTTCAGTATCCTTGACTCTGGATCATATGCTACCTCTTGAAATGGTTGAACATGAACCATTTCCTTTTGGTACAGTAACTCTGTGTATTCCTCCCATCTTCTATTGATGCTTTCTGCATCATTCAATAATTTGCTTCATTCAATAATCATTCAATAAAACAATCAAGAAAGATTAGAACCTTCTTAAGAGCTAAACATGGAGCTGTGGTGTGGTACTTTAGAATAAGCATTTGACCACAAAGTTGGTTTGACTTGAAAGTTTAGCAGTTCAAACTCACTGACTGTTCCTCAGAAACCCTATACACGGTCGCTAAGAGTTGGAACTGACTTGATAGCACTTAACAAAAACAACAAGACCTAAGCATAAAAATATGGCTTCAAATCTACTATGAGGGTTCTCTTACCCTCTCAGGAAGGAATTTTAAAAATCAAAACAAATTAGTCAAGAAATCACATTCAGTGTTTTCTTCTTCATTTCTGTCATGGTAATGAATAGCTCTGCCATTTTTGCCTCTTTGTTCTAAGATGATGATATGATAAAGCAATCAGATTAAAATTAAAAGAATATTTCTTAAAACAAATGACTTGAATTACAAGAAACAAAAAAGTTGTTCCTACTACTCACAGTCTACATGATTCAAATTACCCGCAGTGAATTACACAAGAAAGTATTTCAAGACAGATGAAACTATAGAAATGGAGGCTATAAATGATAAACCGACAAGACTTAGCTCTGTTGAATTATGAAAAAAACTTACCAGAGAATAGACCAAAAAATGTAATGGAAAGATACATGATTTTATTTCCTTCTGCAAGAGAAGGAGGCACAAAAATGAACTCACATCTCGTATCATAAAGATGAATTTTAGAGCCAATAAAACACAGGGATACAATCTTCGGAAGGAAGACATGGGAAGTATGGTTTCATTTCAATCATATATATGTATAAAATGTTTTTATTTATTCACACAAGACATTTCTCTATAACAGTAAACCAGTAAACCTTAGAGAATAGTCCATGAAAAGGCTGGCCTGGAAGAAACACATATTAAAAGTTTAAAGCAGTGGTTTCACACCATTGCTCAGATTAAGTTTTTTTTTTGTTTTTTTTTTTAATCTCTGGTATTACTACATGATAAAGGAAATCAAATAAATTTCACTCATGAGGTTTCTCCCGTGAGTGTCTGATTGATAGTGAAAATGCAACGAGGAGGTAAGTGCACACAGTCTGCAGCTGCTTCAAGTCTCATAACTACCCATGTAATTCCAGGAGCAATTAAAGAACACAACACAGGCTTCAGAAAGACCACAGGACTGTGCAACCATCTCATTGGGGGCCTAGGCAACACCTGATGTCCTTATAATACTGATTAAAATTCAGAGGAGATAGTGATCATTAACCAATAGCAATTAATAAAATATCTTTTACTGAATGAAGATGTAAGGTTTAATAGTAATATGTCTGTCCAGACAAGAAGGAGTAGGTATTATATTTCACTATTCCTCTTGCTATGTACAGTTAAACATCCTGAACGTTATACAGAAAATTCTGAAAGATGGAGAGAAGAAGGCAGATTGACTAGGGATTCTGGGACCCAAGTAGCAATATAGCAGTTGAATTCCTAGATTTTCTTTTGATGTTGTTAGATGCCATCGACTTGGTTTGGACTCCTAGCATCCCCTAGGTACACCGTATAACAAAACAATCCTTGGTCCTGCATCATCCTCAGAATTAGAGTTTGAGCTCATTGTTTCAGCCACGGTGTCTCTCTATCTTGTTGATGGTCTTCCTCTTTTTCACTCATGTCCTTCTCCAGGGACTGGCACCTCCTGATAACATGTCCAAGGTATGTGAGATGAAGTATCAGCATCTTCTTCTAAGAAGCAGTCTGGCTGTACTTATTCAAGCACAGATTTCTTTGTTCTTCTGAAAGTCTGGTGCATTCACTATTCTTCAAAGACCTTCTTTTAGCCTCTGGCATATCTGAAGCTGGGTGTTGAAGAAGTTAGCAACCTAGAACCCAGCACCAAGGAAAGACAGACTACTTCTCTTGTCAAAGACTTGGGAAAGGGCAGTCTAGAAAACCAGCCTTTAAAAACAAACAGTAACTGCCCTTCTCTATTCAAAGGTCAGAGTTGTAAAGCACAGCTTCTTAAACTCTAGCAGCCAAGGTCTAGTGGGGAGCCTGTATTTCTGCTTCTGCCTCTGCTCCACTGTAGAGGTTCTTTACAAATTCCAGGGGCAGCCGTTCTTCTCCTGTCCCTCAGGAAATAATTCTCACATTAAAGCCAAAGCCAAACAAAAATAAATGATGTAATACTATTTCACCAATAATGTTTTATATCTATCAATCTTCAGATTATAATGATTTTGTTTAAGTCCTATAACTCCCTATAAGGATGACAAAGGAGGATTAGCAATTCATTTCACTTTTTTCCATGTCACTCTCAGACTTAGGCCATGCTATGTGGTCAGACTTTTCTCTGATGTGGAAGGGAGCTTGTTGTTTATCTACACTGATTACAGCTGCTTGTCTTTCTAAATTCAGTTAAAGTCACTGTTTCCCCAAGTTAATTGCCTGGTGCCCTGAGGAATAACTTTCTATGAAATAGATCACATCTTCCACTACTTGAATTGTCTGTTTCAAGGGGCTGTAATACTGCTTTCATATAGAATAACCCTATACTTAGTTGTTTTGAATGAACAAATGCAATAACAAACAAAACAGCAAAAGGAATGCACAGATTATGTTCTACTTTTCGTTCTGAATTCAGGGCTTCCTGCTACAAGGAGTCACCTATAGACAAGAAGTCCCCCATAGACAAGGAGTCCCCCATAGGCAAGGAATCCCCCATAGACACGGAGTCACCCATAGACAAGGAGTCCCCCATAGACAAAGAGTCCCCCATAAATAAGGAGTCCCCCATAGACAAGGAGTCCCCCATAGACAAGGAGTCCCCCATAGACAAGGAGTCACCCATAGACAAGGAGTCCCCCATAGACACAGAGTCACCCATAGACAAGGAGTCACCCATAGACAAGAAGTCCCCCATAGACAAGAAGTCCCCCATAGACAAGGAGTCCCCCATAGACAAGGAGTCCCCCATAGACACAGAGTCACCCATAGACGAGGAGTCCCCCATAGACAAGGAGTCCCCCATAGACACGGAGTCACCCATAGACAAGGAGTCCCCCATAGACACAGAGTCACCCATAGACAAAGAGTCCCCCATAAATAAGGAGTCCTCCATAGACAAGGAGTCCCCCATAGACACAGAGTCCCCCATAGACAAGGAGTCCCCCATAGACAAGGAGTCCCCCATAAACAAGGATTCCCCCATAGACAAGGAGTCACCCATAGACACAGAGTCCCCCATAGACAAGGAGTCACCCGTAGACAAGGAGTCACCCATAGACAAGGAGTTCCCCATAGACAAAGAGTCCCCCATAGACACAGAGTCACCCATAGACAAGGAGTCACCCATAGACAAGGAGTCACCCATAGACAAGGAGTCACCCATAGACAACACTTTCCATGCCTGTCATTGGACACCCTCTGAAGGAATTTGTTGAGCTGATAAGGTGGAGAGGAGCAATCCATCAGGAGAGATTCAATTGAGCCATGCCAGCAAGCAGGAAAAACTAGACCTCTTGTACTTGAGGTAAAAGATAGGAAAGGAGATAGTGGAGAGGAAGGAGAATTAAAGGATTTTTCAATAGTGAAGGCATGAACTGAACCCCATTCTCATGCAGATATGTACAGAAACCGAATCCAGGGTCACTATGAGTCAGAACAGACTCAACGGCACTGAACAACAACAGCCATCTGGTTTTAGAGTCCAGGTGTGGGCATTGTAAGACAAGCATTGGACTACTAACCGTAAGGTTGGCAGTCCAAACCTACCACCTGGTATCTGGAAACCCTATAGAGGGTAGCTATGAGTAGGAACCACATATAACCTATTTGTTAATATGAGTATGTGGTGTAATGGTAAAAATTTCAACTCTTCTTCCTATCTTGTTTAATAATGTCATGTATCTATCTTCTCATAACTTAGGTGTGAGGAAAGGAAGTGGTAGCCAAACATTTAAAACAAATATATGAACTAACAGATGGGCCCTGACATCGACAACATGAAAAACAAGCGGAATAAGCCCAAGATTAAACGGGTATCTCAAGCATAAATTGCTTTCTCAGGCACAGAGGTGTGAACTCTATCAGCTTTCTTTATTTTGTATTTAAAAACAGTCAGGTCTCGTTGCTCCCAGTAACCACATCTGTGTTCTCTAGCATTGCTATAACAGAAATACCACAAGTCAATGCATGATATGATGGGTGAAAGTGTTTGCCATTTTGTGTACCCGAAAGACAGTGGGGAAAATTAATCTGAAAAGTAGTTCTGAGTCTGTTTTATCAGACCTCGTATTCTATGTTCCACAGACTGTACTGTTAACTTTTACAAAGAGGCAGAGAGTTTATATTGATGGGAGAAGAACTATTTTGAAAAGTAGAGTGAGAATAGTCAACTTGAATTGTAAGGTAGAAGCAATAGAATTCTATAGGCTCTGTTGCCTATGAATTCTATATGTCTATATGAATTCTATAGGCTCTGTTGCCTATGTATTCTATATGTCTATATGAATTCTATAGGCTCTGTTGCCTATGTATTCTATATGTCTATATGTATTCTATATGTCTATATGAATTCTATATGTCTATATGAATTCTATATGTCTATATGAATTCTATAGGCTCTGTTGCCTATGTATTCTATATGTCTATATGTATTCTATATGTCTATATGAATTCTATAGGCTC
>NW_006408539.1:22434913-22487295 GCF_000296735.1 Chrysochloris asiatica
TTCTGCTGTGCGTAGCGTTGCTATGAGTTGGTGCCGACTCAATGGCACCCAACAACAACAACAACAAAATTTTATTATAGGGTTAGCCATTGACCTGTGTAATCTGAACTTCTAAATGTTACTCATTAGCCTTCTTTTGCACCTGACTGCTTGCTGTGGAGTGTCATAGCAATCACATGCACAGTGGAACTCAAAAATTGTCCAATCTGGTACCATATGCACAATGAGTTGCATATGATCCATTGTGTTCATAGGCTTTTCGTTGGCCAATTTTCATAAGTAGATAACAGACCTTTCTTGGTAGCCTGTTAAGCATCATGTTGTTGTTGTTAAGTGCCATTGAGTTGATTCTAAACTCATACCGACCATTTCTAGGGATTCTGTGGAGCAGCTGATGGATTTGAACTGCCACTCATGCAGTTTGCAGTCCAGTGCTGGTCCTACGCGCCACACCAGGAGTTCTTTGAGCATCATAGAAGCACAAAAGCCTACACTGACCGATGGGTTTTGGCTAAGAATAAGATGCACTGGCCAGGTGTAGAAACCAACTATCCAGCATGTTGTTGTTGTTATGTGCCATGGAGTTGGTTCTGACTCACAGCAACCCTGTGTAGAGTTTCCAAGCCTGTAAATCTTTACAGGAGCAGAAAGCCTCATCTTTCTCCCATGGAACAGCTGGTAGTTTTGAACTGCTGACCCTGAGGTTAGCAGCCTGCATCGTAATCACTATGCTACCAGAGCTCCTTAGATACTGTCATATTTGTTCCAACTTATAACCACTCTGTATACAACACGTGACATATGACCTAACCTTGTGCCATCCTCTCAGTCGTTCCTGCTTATACCCATTTTTGCAGCCACTGTGTCACTCTAAGTCTTTGATTGTCTTCTTTCCAGGGTGTCACTGTAGGTTAAGTTTTGGTTTGCTAAATGCAAGGTCGGAGATTCAAAACCATGAGTCCCTCCATGGGAGAGAGATGAAGTTGTCTGACCCTGTAAAAATGTACAGCTTCAGAAGCCCGAGATAAGGTCACAAAAAGTAGGAATTGACTAGAAGGCAGTGAGTTTGTTTGGTTTTGGGGTTTCTACTTTACAAAGCATGCCGTTCTCCTCCAGAGACTATCACTCCTCATAACCTGAGCAAGAAATTGTGAACTCCCACTGAACTACCTCTGTTGTTGTTGTTATTGTTGTTGTCATGGTAAAGTGCCATCAACTTGGTATCAGCCCATAGCAACCCTGTATAAGGTTTATGAGGAGCATCTGGTAGGTTTGACCTGCAGACTTTCTGGTATACTAACAGGTCCATTTACATCAGGCAGGTCCATTATCCTCCCTTTTCTGAAAGGGAACTCCACTTTTCAGGATGTTCAGCCATGTTTCTTCAATAAGAGGTCTGTAAGGAGCTCTGGTAGAATAGTGGTTATGAATCGGGCTGCTAACCTCAAGGTCAGAAGTTCAAAACTGCTGGATAAAGATGAGGTTTTCTGTTCCCATAAAGAATTACAGCCTCTGCAAGGTGGGTATGAGTCGGAACCGACTCCACGGCACACCATCACCACCACCGTCCGTTCTCTGTAAAGCCTGTACTGTGATAACTGAGGGGGTGATATGGGGCATCTATGTAACTCATACTTCAGCAGCAATTCTCATATTTACACACTCTCCAGATTGTGTAAATTCGGCTGTATTTGATAAAGCTTTCCACAAAATCCTTAATTGATTTTCGTGAGGCAAAGAATAATCTATTCTTTGTAGGCATGCTCACTTTTTCAGAAAACAAACACAGTTCTTGATCAGCACTGCTCAGACAGGGAAAAACTACCAAAAGAGACTTGCATTTTCAAGATAAAAATACAGCCGCATTGGTCTCATTTGAGAGGGTAGAAAAGTAAGAGGTTTTGACTAACTATACATCTCAAACCAGGATGTTTCTGCATTCTTCTTAAAGAATACAAATGAGTCTGGGAGCATTTCATGCAGAACACGATTCTCTTTAAAATGGCCATGTGGTTGTTGTTAAGTGTCATGGAGTCAATTCCAATCATAGCCACCCTGTGTAGGGTTTCCACAAAGTGGCTGGTGAGTTTGAACTGCTGGCCTTGCAGTTAAAGCCAACCTTGCTGTCCAGTGCATTATGCTGCTATTTTACAAGTCATTCATCTGAGCAAAGTATTTATTCACATATTATGTGCATTTATTTTACAGCCACTTTATAAGCCATTCATCTTTGTAAAGTATTTATTCATATATTGTGTGCATTAATTTTAAGAAGTAAATGACGAAAAAGCTTCTTATTTCTTGTTGTCTGCATTTAAAAGTAACCACACATTCTACAGATTAAATAAAATACATTCTTTTATTCTTATAATTATTATTATTGCTATTATTCCTAGTTTAGAAAACAGATGATCAAGATGCTTGCTCTGGGATGGGGCATAATAAAAGGAATTATGGTGGTTTGCCGTGGAGTCGGTTCTAACTCATAGCGTCTCTGTGTAGGGTTTCTGAGACTGTAAATCTCTACCTGAGCAGAAATTCTCATCTTTCTTCTGTGGAATCACTGGTAGTTTCAAGCTGCTGATCTTGAGATTAGCAGCCCAACTCCTAACCAGTATGCTACCAGAGCTATTTAGTAAAAGGAATGGTGGTGGTTATGTGCCGTGGAGTCGGTTCTGACTCATAGCGACCCTGTACAGGTTTCTGAGGCTGTAAATCTTTACGGGAGCAGAAAGCATCATCTTTCTCCTGCAGAACGGCTGGTAGTTTCGAATTGCTGACCTTGCGGTTCGCAGCCCGATTCGTAACCACTACACTAACAGAGCTCCTAGGGTTACTACCATTCTTCTAATACCTTTACTAGGGACCTGGTGTGACCCTGTAGGATGAGCACGTGACTGCTAACCAACTGCTTCTTGGAAACATAGCAGGGGTGGGGAACTTCTGGCTGAGGGTTATATTGTTGTTGGCGCCATCAAGTTACTTTAGATTCATAGCGACCCTGTGTAGGGTTTACGAGATGGAGCTGGTGAAGTTGAAACCCCAACCCTGAGGTTCAAGCTGACCTTACAGTGCAGTGCATTAACCTGCAGCACCACACCAGGGGTCCATATAATAAGACCCTCAAAATCATTTGTCTGGCTGGGCAAAAGCTAACTCAGTTGCAACCATCACATTAGGGGTGACTTAACCACATGTTGAACCAACTATAGCAGGCTACTTTTTAAGTTGATAATTTTGTATGGCCTATGAATGACGTTATAAATTTTAGTAGAAAAAAATGTCCCCACCCCTGTACACAGAGTCACTATGAGTCCGAATTGACTTGATGGAGCTTGTCAACCAAAACAAGACCTCTACCAGGAGCTTTAGTGGTACAGTGATTACGCACTCAGCTGCTAAGCAAAAGGTAGAATCCACTGGCTGCTGTGCACGACAAAGATGAGGCACTCTGCTTCCATGAAAATTACAGCCTTAGAAACCCTGTGAGGCAGTTGGACTCTGTCTGAGCGGATTACTAAGAGAAGCAGTTGTCCTGTGTCCTCTGAGGTCACTGTGAGGGACAGATCTAGTCTGCCCTATAGGTTTACTATGAGGGACATTTGTCCTTTGTCCTGGAGGCTGTCTAAGAGGGACACAGTCATACTCTGTTCTACATGTTGACTGTGAGTAGGAATTGACTCCACGGCAAAAAGCTTTGTTTTCTGTTTTTTCTTTTCTGCATTATCTCCTCACTGCTGGGCTAAGACAAATGTGCCTCACAGAAAACCCCAATGCTCCACTGCCTGCCTGCATCTTGGCCACAGACCAAGGACAAAGGCCTAAATGCTTACAGGGCAATAAATTCTGCAGGTAAATATCATCCTTATATCACAGCAAAAATGACTTCCTTCCTCACTTGCTTGCAAAAGCAACTTCTAGTTCACTAATTTATAAAATATTGCTGAAGAAAGCAAAACAAAAAAGTCCATAAATAAATATGAAAATGCATTTCTCAGTAATTGGAGGTATTTATTATAAGTTTTTTAGGACACTAAAATTGACACACTTGTATATACATAATTGACCTGTTTTATTGTGTCAATGCCATGGGAACTGGACCGAGCCTAATTGGGGATGAATACAGTCTAGCCAACCTTACATTCACAAAAGTAAACATTGCTCTGTATTAATAGTCTTTGAAAATATCATTAAAATAAGATAACATTCAGTTAGCAAAAAAAAAAAAAAAATCAAATATATGTCTTAAGTGATATATGCAAATGCATCTAGCATATGCAAATATACATTTTCACACCTGTACCGTTATTAATTTCTATCTCCAGAGACACTTGCAGTGTTACTACCTCCCAGTAGTAGAAACCCACTGCCCTCTTCCCTCAAGTCAATTTCAATTCATAGTGACAGTGTATAAGGTTTCTGAGGTTGTAAATCTTTATGGGAGCAGAAAGACTCATCTTTCTCCCATGGAGCAGGTGTTGGATTTGAACTGCCAACCTTGTGGTTCTCAGTCTAGCTACAGTGTTGTTGTTAAGTGCTATCAAATTGGTTCTGACTCATAGGCACCCTGTATAGGGTTTCCAAGGAGTGACTGGTGGGTTTGAACTGCCGATTTTGCAGCTCAAACTGACATTGTGGTCCAGTGCATTATCCTGCAGCACTACACCAGGTCTCCTATGGAAAGTATTTAAAATCAACAGTCATATAACTCCTCTGCCGGCCTTGGTCAATCACGGGGGCATTAAGACAACATAGTCCCCTTACAGATGAACCAAAACATGTGAGAGAGACAAACTGTCTTTGGATTTGCTGATTTTGTAGTAACAGATTTATAACCAGACATTTTCACAGATATTGCTCATATATCCATGCAACAGGAGTCTAAACAAACATATTAACATTACCGATTGCATCATTTCTGCCTCTATAACCTGATTTTCTGGAATAATCTCTAATTGTAGAGTTTCTTAACTTTACTGGAGACTCATTTTCAAACATAGGATTTATATTTTTAACTTCATTTCAAAAATGTGTCTTTTACCAATTGGTTATTTATCAATTTATCAGTTT
Source organism: Chrysochloris asiatica (assembly GCF_000296735.1). Taxonomy (NCBI): domain Eukaryota; kingdom Metazoa; phylum Chordata; class Mammalia; order Afrosoricida; family Chrysochloridae; genus Chrysochloris; species Chrysochloris asiatica. The sequence goes on from NW_006408539.1 coordinate 22,439,984, forward strand.
TACTAAATAACAGCTTAAGGAAATGAAAAAAACATCAAGAAATTTAAAGACTAACACATCCCCTTGAAAATCTGACCTTAGCAAAAATATCACCATAAGTCTTAAATACTGCCATTACTGAATACACTAAAATCTGATTTTCAAAGGAGCAATCAAAAAGTTATTTATGCATTCATATGGAAAATGTTACATACAGATGACTAAACATTTCATGCATAGAAATGAACATCATTATCTAATTTTCATTTCATTTTAATACATGCTTAATGATATAAATATAGCTTAGTTTTTTATTCATGGAAGTCAGCCACCAAATAACTCTCACTTCATTATGTAGTTTTGTAATGTTCTCTTTTTCATTTTCCAATGAAAGGAATTATAATGTTCATAATTTTGATCAACAGAAAGATAATTTAAAGCACATTTACCTATCAAGGGTATATATCAACTTTACAAACTCACACATCATCTAATTTTGTTAATAAGGTTAAATTGTATCTTAATGTAAGTGAACCATGTGTCAGAGTTCACCCTCCCCTTTCGTTAGTAATACAGTTGTAAAGAAAAAATCTTTATTCTGAAAAATACTGTACCGTAATCTAAAAGATTCATGATAATACTTCTAAGCCAGTTATGTTGTTGTTGTTAAGTGTCGTTGAGTTGGTTCCAACTCACAACAACCCTATATAGTGATTCTGAGGAGTAACTGGTGGGTTTGAACTAGTGACTGTGTGGCTAGCAGACCAGTGCTCATCCTACATCATCACATCAGGAGTCATTTATGCATTAGTGAAAACATTTAAGAGACTCCATCCTGGTTAATGGGAGAAACAACAACAATTCAAAACATTTGGTACTATGTAATCCATTACATAAATAAAACAAAAGAAAAGAACCACATGATCAGAAAAAGCCTTTGACAAAATCCAACAATTACTCTTGAAAACAGCACTCAACAAAATAGGAATAGAAGGAAAAGTCCTTACTTAGATACTGTGTGCATCAAAAAAGTAAATGCAGAACCCACAGAGAGGAGAAAAAAAAAATGGTTGTGATATATTAAACAAGATAGTGATCTCTAAAATTTATCGAAAACTTCAGCAACTCAACATTAAGAAGGCAAATAATCCAATTTAAAAATGGTCAAAGAACATGGACAGATACTCCGCCAAAGAAGACATTTAGGTGGCCTGCAAACATATGGAGACATGTTCTCAAACATTAGTCATTAGAGAAATGCAAATTAAAACAATAACAAGCTATCATCTCAACCAGCATCAATAAATGCTGTCCAGAGTGTGGAGAAGCTCCCCTCTTTACACAGCTGGTGGAACTGTAAATGGTGCAACCACTGGGGGAAAGGGCATGGCTGTGTCTCAAAATTTGGAACTAGAAATGCCGTGTGACCTAGCAGTCACTTTGTTTGTATCCTTAAGAAATGAGTGTGGAACAAATAGATATATGAACACCCATGTTCATCAGAGCACTTTCAATATAGCAAAAAGATGGAGACAGTCTAAATGTCCATCAACAGAAAAACAAATGAATGAATAATCTTTGGTATATACACACAATGGAATACTACCCAACGTAGAAAAATAAAATCAATCTGTGAAACACATCATAACCTGGATGAACCTGGAGTACACAAAGGTGACCTAAATTAGTTCATCACAAAAGGACAAATATGGCTGGAGACCAGTATTGTAAAAAGTCAAGAAAAGGGTTTCATGCTAATAGCAGCATTTTTTCAGGGGTGGAAGGGAAGGAAGAGTGATTTCTTGGTTAGAGGGTTGTTGTTGTTGTTGTTAAGTGTCATCAAGTTGGTCCCAACCCATAGTGACCCCATATAGGGTTTCCGAGGAGTGGCTAGTGAGCTTGTACCGCCGATCTTGCAATTCAAACCAACCTCACACCCCATTGCATTAACCAACAGCACCACACCAGAACTCTAACTGTAGCTTAGAAGGTTGTAGTTGTTGTTGTCATTAAGTGTGGTGGAGTTGATTCTGATGCATAGCAACCCTGTATAAGGCTTCCAAGGAGCAGCTGGTGGGTTTGAATTGCTGACTTTGTGGTTTGCAGTACAGTGCTGATTCACAGTGTCACGTCAGAAGTCTAGGTACAGGGTTGTTATTGTTGTTAAGTGCCATCGAGTCGGTTCCAACCCATACTGACCCTGTATAGGGTTTCCAAGAAATAGCTAGTGAGCCTGAACCACCGATCTTGCAGTTCAAATGGCTTTGCAGTCTGGTGCATTAACCCACAGCACCACACATGTATTAATTCGGATGAATTTGAAGAAGAATGGCAAAGGCAGCAGGAGACATAAGGAGGAATACAAGTTTTAAAGAACAAATGTAAACACTGTTATATATACCATCCTTTAATGAGAGTGATCACATGGATAGATATGCACACTAAATGGGTACGGGGGATAGTGGAAGTATACCCACACATGTATAAGGGTTCAGTAGATGATATTTGTACCTGGTTATTTACCTTTGCTACAAACATATCTATAAATGTGGTGGAGCATAATCGGAACAAAATTATGAAAATGTTCTCAAAAAAAAAAAAAATTGGTACTGCAGTAGCATCATTTGAACACATAAACACAGCATTGCAAATGTACATATAAATAAAATAATACAGCATATTCCATAGTTTGTCATTCATTCTAATAGAATACAGGCATTAATCTGACCCCACTGAGATTCAACAAGATTTGGATTAGGCAGAAATGCTACACAGATCCTCTTCCAAAAAAAAAGACATGAGAGAACAGATGAAACAGATACAGTTGATAATCCTGGTATCTTAAACTTCAGAGGAAAGGGTGAAGACGTGGATTTGATACTGACTAGGAGAAGAGGTTGAATAGGGGAAGCAAGAAAGGGGGCAGAAGGGCAAGCTGTCTGCTGGGATAACTCAAGCAGCATCAATGGCCTGACAGCATGGATGCACACTAGCGGCCAGCAACAGGAAAGGCGCAATTCTCTTATTTCCCTCACTCTACTGATGACCAGTCCTCTCCTCATTCACCCCCAACACAGCCCTGCTCTTCCAGAGGTCAGCGCTGCGCCATTGTGAGTTGGGCACCACTAACACCACCCCAGCGCTGAAAGCAGGTGAACAATGCTTCTTCAGATCTGCATAGGGCACAGAATGGGTCCCTGGCCAGCCCTTGACTAGCAGGAACTCTCATAACCAGCTGCCCTGCCCCTAACTGTCCTCTGAGCCTGAATGAGTTCCTTCTGACTGTGAGTGCCCTACACATAGACAACACCTAGATCTATAGGAACTCCATTTAGGGTTGGGCATACTACACTCTCATCCCCACCTCATGATCTCCTTGGCTGGCAGGAGCCCCACACAGTTTTTACCTCTGTGAGTCTGGCCTCTGCCACAGTTTTTTCCATCACTGTTTTTTGTTTGTTTGTTTGTTCTAACTTTTCTCCTTTCCTTCCCCTGTTTTGTGTTCTTTCTTTATCTGCTCACTTTATTTCTTCTTTTCTTCTGTTTCTCTTTTTTCCCAACTCCTTCTTCTTTCTTTTTATCCTCTTGACTTTTATTTTCACTCTTTGCTTCTGCCTTTTCTCTAGTTCTGTTTGCCTTTTTATGTTGTTGTTGTTAAGTGCCGTCGAGTCGGTTCCGACCCATAGCGACCCTGTACAGGGTTTCCGAGGGTGTAAATCCTTACGGGAGTAGAAAGCCTCATCTTTCTCCCGCGGAGCGGCTGGTAGTTTCGAACCGCTGACCTTAAGGTTCGCAGCCCGATTCGTAACCATTACGCTACCAGAGCTCCTTATTAGCCTCTCTTATTTTTCTCTTCTGTGGTTTTCTTTTCCTTTCTCTTTTCTTTTTAGTTTTTCTCCTTTATTGTTCTCTTTGCTTTGATGTTGTTTGCTAGCTTTTCTTTTCCTTGTGTGCATGTTTCATCTTGTTCCACCTGACTGGAGACAGCAGCCATGCCCAAACAACCTAGCCACCACTGTACTCTCTTAGCCCCACACATTGGGTACGAGCCACTACCAGATCCTGTTCTGTCTGATCAATGATAAACAGCAGCCAACACCAGCCAAACCCACCCTGAACTGAGTTAGAAAACAGTATGCAGAGAACAGTATGCGTAATTCCATTCCCCAATCACAACCACCAGGAGTCAAGTGATAAGTGCCTACGAACAGATCAACATACAATCATCAATTAAATAAAATCTTTATGTCACAACAATGTCTCAAAGGTAATAATTTTGGTTCACATGAAGAAGTAAGACAGAGCCTCTCAAACAAGTGACCAAGATGCAGAGCTAGAAAATGTTTCTTGTGAAGAAAAGTTATTGGAACTACCTGACAGAAATTCAATAGTGTGATATTTAGGGAATTTCAATGGGTTGAGACAAAGAGTGAGAAAGTTACAGAAGAAAGCAAGAATAATACAGGAAAAAATTAAAAGCATTCAGGAAAACATGATAAGAACCAACAGCCAAAACAAATGAGAAATTAGAAACCCCCAGAATCTGTAAACAGAAATTCAGAAGGCTAATACTAAAATTTCAGAAATAGATAATGCATTGAACAGGAAAATGAGTAGATTTGAATTAGCAAAGGGCAGAATTAGTAGCTTGAAGAGAAATCTTTCAATACTAGTATGCTAGAAGAACAATCAGAAAACAAGAAGGAACAAATCTGAAGAAAGAATTATGTGGGACACTCACTATCAAGGAGAAAAGCATGAAGATGATCTAAGTTCAACTACAGGAAAAGACACACAAACACAAAATAAAGTATAGAGAAAATTGTAGAAAAGTTGTTGGAAGAAAACATCTCTAATATCATGAAAGACAAACTGAAAAGCATTTAAGAAGCTGAATGAACCCCAAACAGAATAGACCTCCAAAGAAAATCAACAAAACATACCATAATAAAACTTTCCAAAAGCAAAAACAAGGGAAGAACCCTTAAAGTAGCTACATAAAAAGAAAAGGTTACCTACAAAGGAGAACCAATAAGATTAAGCTTTGATTTCTCAGCTGAAATCATGCAGACACAAGGACAATGGGATGACATACATAAAACTCTGAAAGAAAAAAAATTACCAACCAAGAATCATATACCCACCAAAATTATCCCTAGAATACAATGGTGAAATTACAACATTTCCAGATAAACAAAAATTAAAGGTATGCATTAATAATCAGAGAGGCTGTATTAAAAAAAAAAAAAAAACAAGGAATTTTTAGACCAAGACCCAACAACAATGGACAACAATTTGGGATTAATATATATATGAGAGTTCCACCAAGTAGATAGATGTGGCGCTGCTGGTTCCTTTGGTTTGTATAATTTTCTGTGCTTAGTTAATTTTGTATGTGGGCTTTTCTCACCATTTTGTTGGTTGCTTTTGTATTAATGTAAAAGATTTAGATTAATTACTGCATTTTTATGATTTTTTTTTTTTTTTTTTACTTTGGTAAGAGAGGCTTGTGAATTTTCTTTTTGACTACTCTATAATTTATTTATTTATTCCCTAGTTTAGCATTGTATCTATAGATTGCTTTGGGTGCTACTGATATTTTTGTAATGTTAAGCTTTCTTACTCTTGAGCATGGTATATTCTTCCATTTATATAGGTCTCTTTTGATTTCCTGTAACAGAGTTTTGTAGTGTTTTGTATAGGTCTTTCTTTTTTTTTTTTTTTTCCTGGATAGATTTATTCCTAAGTATTTTACCTTTTTGTTGGTGATTGTAAATGATATTGTTTTCTTGTCTTCCTTTTCAGAACTCTCTGTATTAGTGTAAAGCAATCTATATATACAATGCAATCTCAATCCAGATTCCAATATAATCCTGTAAAGAGATTGAAAAATTAATCACCTATTTATATGGAAAGGAAAGAGACCCTGGATAAGCAAAACATTGCTAAAGAACAAAGTAGGAAGCCTCTTCCCCCCAATCTCAAATCCTACTACACAGCCATAGTAGTCAAAACAGCCTGTTAGTGGTACATTGAAAGACACATAGATCAACAGAACAGAACTGAGAAGCCAGGGGTAAATGTATCTATATGCAATCAGCTGATCTTTGATAAAGGCAGAAGCACATTAAATAAGGAAAAGATTCTTTCTTTTTAACAAATGGTGTTGACAAAAGTGGAAATCAGTTTGCAAAAGAATGAAACAATTAATATCTCACACCATATACAAAAACAAACTCAAGACGGATGAAAAACCTAAACATAAAACCTAGAACCATAAAAATCATCACTGAAAAACTAGGGACAAACTTAGGGGCTCTGATAATGGCATAAATATACTATCAAACATAACTTAAAACACACATGCAGCAGAAGGAAAGTTACATGAGTGGGACCTACTTAAAATTAGACTATGTGCACCAAAATATGTCATCAAAAGAATAAAGAGAAGGACATATAGACTGGGGAATATTTTTTTGGCAATGACATATCAGTCAGGGGACTAATCTCTAAAAGATACAGAAAATTTCAACACCTCAAAAAGAAAAAGATAAATAATCGAGTTTGAAAATGACCAGAGGACATGTGCATTTCAACAGAGAAGACATTCAGGCAGTCGACAAACTTTTGAAGAAATGTTCTTGCTCATTAGCCGTTACAGAGATACAAGTCAAAATAACCCTGAGGTATCATCTCACCTCAGCAGTAATAGCAACATTTTTTAAAAAAGCAAAAAACAAAAACCCCAGAAAATAACAAATACTGATGAGGTTATGGAGAAACTGCTGTAACCCTCCTACACTGCTGGCGGGACTATAAAATGGTGCAATCACTGTGGAAAATAGTACGGCGTTTCCTCAAAAATTTGAAATAGAAATACCATATTATCCATCAGTCCCTTTATTTGAATATTTCCTGGAGAAATAAGAGACATGACACTAATAAATGTGTGCACCACCATGTTCACTGCATCAGTACTCACCATAGCAAAAAGATGGAATTGTCCTAGATGACCATCAGTGGAAGAATGGATAAGCAAACCAGTAAAAGCACACAGTGGAATACTATGCAACTTTAAAGAATCACAATGAATCTGTATAACACTTTGTTAACAGTGATCTATGGGTAGATATATAGATAAGTACACAGTGGAACGAGAGATATCATTGCTGATGTCCGATGGATCTTGGCTGAAAGCAGAGAATATCAGAAGGATGTTTACCTGTGCTTTATTGACTACGCAAAGGCTTTCGATTGTGTGGATCATGACAAGCTATGGACAACATTGAGAAGTATGAGTATTCCAGAACACTTAATTGTACTTCTAAGAAATCTGTACCTAGACCAAGAAGCAGTTGTTCGAACAGAACATGGGAACACTGAATGTTTTAAAATTGGGAAAGGTGTGAGACAGGGTTGTATTCTTTCACCATACTTATTCAACCTGTATGCTGAGCAAATAATACGAGAAGCTGGGTTCTATGAAGAAAAACGTGGCATCAGGATTGGAGGAAGACTCATTAACAACCTGCGATATGCAGATGATACAACCTTGATCGCTGAAAGTGAAGAGGACTTGAAACATTTACTTATGAAGATTAAAGAGCACAGCCTTCGATATGGATTGCATCTCAATGTCAAGAAAACAAAAATCCTCACCACTGGACCAATAAACAACATTCTTATCAATGGAGAAAGGATTGAAGTTGTCAAGGACTTCATTCTTCTTGGATCAACTATCAACACTCGCGGAAGTAGCAGTCAAGAGATCAGACGACGTATTGCACTGGGCAAATCTGCTGCACAGGAACTTTTTAAAGTATTGAAGAGCAGAGATGTCAGCTTGAGGACTAGGGTGCGCCTGACCCAGGCCATTGTGTTTTCAATAGCCTCATATGGATGCGAAAGCTGGACAGTGAATAAAGAGGATCGTAGAAGAATTGATGCCTTTGAGTTGTGGTGTTGGAGGAGAATACTGAGGGTGCCATGGACTGCCAAAAGAACCAATAGATCTGTTTTGGAAGAAGTGCAGCCAGAGTGCTCCTTGGAGGCCAGGATGGCTAAGCTTCGTCTCTCCTACTTTGGACATGTAGTCCGGAGGAAACAATCGTTGGAGAAGGATGTCATGCTGGGTAGGGTGGAGGGTCAGAGAAAAAGAGGAAGACCTCCAACGAGATGGATCGGCCAGGTGGCATCATTGATGGACTCGGGGGTGGCAGCGGTGGTGAGGTTGGCCCAGGATCGAGCATTGTTTCGTTCTGCTGTGCATGGGGTCGCTATGAGTCGGTTCCGACTCGATGGCACCTGACAACAACAACAACAACAACACAGACTGAATGGGTATAAAGGGGTTGTTGTTGTTATTGTTAGGTGCCATCGAGTCGGCACCGACTCATAGTGACCTTATGCACAGCAGAACAAAACACTGCCCGATCTTGGGCCAACCTCACTCTTGTTGCCATGCTTGAGTCCATCAATGCTGCTACTTGGAAAATCCATCTCGTTGGGGGTCTTCCTCTTTTTCTCTGACATGATATCCTTCTCCAGAGACTGGTTCCTCCTGTCAATATGTCCGAAGTATGAGAGATGAAGCTTGGCTATCCTGACCTCCAAGGAGCACTCTGGCTGCACTTCCAACATGGATCTGTTGCTTCTTTTGGCAGCCCATGGCACTTTCAATATTCTCCTCCAACACAATAACTCAAAAGCATCAATTCTTCTATGGTCTTCCTTATTTATTGTCCAGCTTTCACATGCATATAAGATTATTGAAAATACTGGCTTGCGTCAGATGCACCTTAGTCCTCAAGCTGACATCTTTGCTCTTCAACACTTTAAAAAGGTCTTGTGCAGCAGATTTGCCTAATGAAATACATCTGCTTCTATGAGTGTTGATAGTTGATCCTAGAAGAATGAAGTCCTTGACAACTTCAATCTTTTTCTCCATTGATAAGAATGTTGTTTACTGGTCCAGTGGTGAGGAGTTTTGTTTTCTTTACATTGAGCTGTAATCCATACCCGAAGGCTGTGCGCTTTGATCTTCATCAGTAAATGTTTTAAGTCCTCTTCACTTTCAGAAAGCAAGGCTGCATCATCTTTATATCACAGGTTGTTAATAAGTCTTCCTCCAATCCTGATGCCACATTTTTCTTCCTAGAACCCAGCTTCTAGGATTATTTGCTCAGCATACAGGTTGAGTTATTATGGTGAAAAAATACAACCCTGTCACACACCTTTCTTAATTTTAAACCATTCAGTGTCCCCATGTTCTGTTCGAACAACTGCTTCTTGGTCCAGGTACAGATTCCTCATGAGCACAATTAAGTGTTCTGGAATACTCGTACTTCACAATGTTGTCCATAGCTTGTCATGATCCACACAATCAAAAGCCTTTGTGTAGTCAATAAAGTACAAGTAAACATCTTTCTGATATTCTCTGCTTTCAGTCAAGATCCACAGGAGATCAGCAGTGACAGCCCTCGTTCCACGGCCTCTTCGGAATCCAGCTTGAACCTCTGGAAGTTCTCTGTTAATGTATGTTTGCAGCCATTTCTATATTACCTTTAGTAAAACTTTACTCGCATGGGATATCAAAAGATTGTGCGATGATTTCTGAATTCCGTTGGGTAGTGGAAATATAATCACAAATATATAGAGGTTCAACATAGCATATTTGTACACGCATATTTACCTTTGATCTTAACATATTTATGAGTGTGGTTGAGTATACAAGGGACCAAACTGTGCAAACTTCTTAGACATTACCAAACACCTTGAGGGAATGATTTGTTGGGCCTGGGGGCCATAGTCTTGGGAGATACCATGGATCAATGGGCATAATATAGGTCAATGTTCTACATCCTACTTTGGTGAATTGTGACTGGAATGTGAATTTTTTATGAACTTTGTTAGTTGTGCTCATTGTCTAGTGTCATTGAGAAGATGATCAATATTAAGAAATGTCTTCATAACTATGAGTGAACAAACATGTAATTTATAGTCACTTTGTAGTATGACTGTGATCTTCCAGAAACCAATCTCCAGGCTGCTGTTCATTTCAATCTCATAGCACATCCAGGAAACAAAGTCCAGATTTACTAACAATAATTCACCTGTTTTTATCTAGTGGCTCTTTAAAGTGAAAATGCCAATTATTACTCTTTATCTGTTAGTTCAAACATCAGACAGTACTGTATTAACTTTTTTATTGTAAATTGGGTAAATTTAATAGAGAAGATCATCAATTTTATAGCCAAGTATCCATGCACAGTTTGTTTCATCTTACTGATTGAAATCAACAAAAAAAATACTTGCAGAAAAAAATGGACTCGTTTATTTACACTGCTATTCATACAGCTTTCAGTGGCTAAATGTTCAGAAGTAGTGAGCCTCTATTCTTCTGACTCTGTTTTAGTCTGGAAACTCAGCTGAAACTTGCCTGTCATGGGACACTACTCTGTTGCCATTCAGAAGAGGAGTGGCATAGCTTCTGGAATCACAGCAACAGGCAAGCCCCCACAGTGCAACAAATACTGTAAACATCTATTAATAACTGGAACGAGGAATGTACGCAGATGAATGTAGAAAAACTTGAAGTCGTCAAAAATGAAATGGAACTCATATACATCAATATCCTAGAAATTAGTGACCTGAAATGGATTGGAATTTTGAATCTGAAAATCACATGGATTACTATGTTGGAATGACAAATTGAAGAGGAATAACATCACATTCATTATCAAAAAGAACATTTGAAGACCTATCTTGAAGTATAATATTGCCTGTGATAGGATAATATCAATCCTCCTTCAAGGAAGACCTGTTAATATCACTGTGATTCAAATTTATGAACCAACCACTAAAGAGACTGAATTCTGTCAACTTCTTCAATCTGAAATTGATCAAACATGCAATCAAGATGTATTGGTAATTACTGGTGATTGGAATGCAAAAGTTAGAAACAAAGAGGAAGAATCAGTAGTTAGTAACTAAGACCTTGGTCATAAAATGATTCTGGAGATCACATGATAGAATTTTGCCACACCAGTGATTTCTTCATTGCAAATACATTTTTCAAACAACATAGAAGATGATTATACACATGGACTTCACGAGATGGAATACATTGAAACTGAATTTGTTCCATCTGTGGAAAGAGACATTAGAAAAACTCCATATTATCACCCAAAACCAGACCAGGAGCAGACTGTAGAACAGACCATCAATCGCCCACATGCAAGTTCAGGCTGAAGCTGAAGAAAATTAAAGCAAGTCTACGAGAGCCAAAATATGACCTTGAGAATATTCCACCTGAATTTAGTAATCATCACAAGAACAGACTTGATGTATTTGACACAAATTCCCCCAAACCAGAAGAGTTGTGAGATGAAATCAAGAACATTGTACAGGAAGAAAACAAAATGTCGTTAATAAGAAGGAGGAGAAAAAAGACCAAAATGAATGTCCGAAGAGACTCTGAAACTTGTTCTCCAGCATAGAGATGCTTATGCAAATGGAAGAAATGAGGCGGTACAAGAGTTGAACAAAAAATTGCAGAGGGCAGCCTCAGAAGACAAAGTCAAACATTACACTGAAATGTGCAAAGACCTCAAGTTAGTCAATTAAAAGGGACAAACACACTCAGTATTTCTCAAGCTGAAAGAACTGAGGAAAAAATTCCAGTCTCAACTTGAAATTCTGAATGATTCTTTAGGTAAAATACGGAATGATGTAGAAAACACTAAAATATTTTTTAAAGAGTACACAGAATCACTGTACAAAAAAAAAAAAAGTTGTCGATGTTCAACCATCTCAGGAAGTAGCATATGATTAAGAGCCAGTGTTCTGAAGAAAAAAAGTCCAAGGTGCACTGAAGGCATTGGCAAAGAACAAGGCTCTGGAACTGATGAAATACAAATTTAAATCTTTCAACAAACTAATACAGGACTGAAGACTTTCTGTCATCTACACAAAGACATTTGGAAGACAGCTACATGACCAAGTGATTGAAAGGGATCCATATTTGTATGTATCCAAAGGGAGGTGTGGAGTCCTGGTGTGGCATTGTGGGTTAATGGGCCAGACTGCAAAGCCATTTGAATTGCAAGGTCAGCTGTTCAAACTCACTCGCTGCTCCTCGGAAACCCTATACAGGGTTGCTATGGGTTGGACCTGACTCGACAGCACTTAGCAACAACAACAACTAACAACAAAGAGAGGTGACCCAACAGAATGCAGAAATCATCAGACAATATCATTAATGTCACATGCAAATGAACTTTAGCTGAAGATAATTGAAAAACAGCTGCAACAGTACATTGACAGGGAGCTGTCAGAGATCCAAGGTGGATTCAAAACAGAATGCAGAACAAAGGGTATCATTGCTGATGTAAGACAGATGTTGACTGGATGCAGAGAATATCAGAAAGATGTTTACCTGTGCTTTACTGACTACGCAAAGGCTTTTGACTGTGTGGATCCAGACAAGCCTGGATAGCACTGTGGAGAATTAGTATTCCGGTACACTGAATTGTGCTGTTGAAGAACCTGTACTTAGACAAAGATGCAGTAATTTGAAATGAACAAGGGGATACTGAGTGGTTTAAAATCAGGGATGGTGCATGCCAGAGTTGTGTTCTTTCACCATACTTATTCAGTCTGTATCTTTTCTATCAGCAAAGCCATATTTTCCAATTACTGATCCTCTTTGTTTCCAACCTTTGCATTCCAATCACCAGTAATGATCAATACATCTTAATTGAATGTTTGATCTATTTCAGACTGAAGAAGTTGGTAGAATTTTTCTATTTCATGCTCGTTGGCTTTAGTGGTTGGTGCATAAATTTGAATAATAGTGGTATTAACTGGTCTTCCCTGTAGACACATGCATATTATCCTATCACAGACAGCGTTGTACCTCATGACTGATCTGGATATGTTCTTTTTGACAATGAATGCAACACCATTCCTCTTCAATTTGTCAATTTGTGGTTGTCAGATTCAAAATAGCCAATACCAGTCCATTTCAGTTCACTAATGCCTAAGATATTGATATTTATGCATTCTGTTTCATTTTTGACAACTCCCAATTTTCCCAGATTCATACTTCATACATTCCATGTTCTGATTTTCAGTGGATGTTAAAGCTGTGTCTCTTCATTCTGAGTTGTGCCCCATCAGCAAATGAAGGTCCCGTGGGCTTTTCTCCCATGGGCTTTACTCCATTCACATCATCACAGTCAACTCTACTTTGAGGAGACAGCTCTTCCCCAGTCGCATTTTGAGTGCCTTCCAACCTGAGGAGCTCATTTTCCGGCACTATTATCTGGCAGTGTTTTTCTGCTATTCATAAGGTTTTCAGTGACTAAATATTCAGAAGTAGTTCATCTCTCCTTCTTCCTAGTCTGTCTTCGTCTGGAAGCTTATCTGAAACCTGTCCATTGTGGGTGACCCTGCTGGTATTTAAAATACTCCTGGCATAGCTTCCAGAATCACAGCAACTCACAAGCCACCACAGTACAACACACTGACAGATGAGTGGTGATAAAGACTCAGGTGTGCCTGACCCAAACCATGGTATTTTCAATAGCCTCATATACATGTGAAAGTTGGCAATAAATAAGAAAAGTTATAGAAAAATTTATGTATTTGAGTTATGGTGTTGATGGAGAATATTGAAAGTGCTATGGGCTGCCAAAAGAACAAATAGATCTGTGTTGGAAAAAGCGCAGCCAGAGTGCTCCAGGATGGCCAAACTTCGTCTCTCATACTTTGGACATATTGTCAGGAGGGACCAGTCACTGGAGAAGGATATCATGTTTGGTAAGGTGGAGGGTCAGAGAAAAAGAGGAAGACCCCCAGCGAGATGTATTGACCAAGTGGCAGCATCAATGGGCTCAAGTGTGGTAACAATTGTGAGATTGGCCCAGGACCGGGCAGTGTTTCGTTCTGTTGTGTATAGGGTCACTATGAGTTGGAACCAACTCCTTGGCTCTTAACAACAACAACATTCTGTCTGTAAGCTGAGCACAGCTAGATTCTATGAAGAAGAGTGTGGCATCAGGATTGGAGTATGGCTTATTAGCAAGCTGAGATATATAGACAATACAACTTTGTTTGCTGAAAGCAAAAAAATCTTAAAATACTTACTGATGAAGATAAAAGACCACAGCCTTCAGTATGGATTACACATCAATGTAAAGAAAACAAAAATCCTCACCACTGGTGCAATAAATAACATCATAATAAAAAGATAAAAGATTGAAGCTGCCAAAGACTTTGTTTTGCCTGCATCCAGTCTTAACACTCATGGAAGCAGCAGTCAAGAAATCAAATGACGTATTGCATTAAGTAAATCTGCATATAAGACCTCTTTAAAGTGTTTTAGTACAATGATGTCAGTATGAGGACTAATGTGTGCCTGACCAAACTATGGTATTTTCAGAAGTGTACTATGCATGTGAAAATTGGACAATGAATAAGGAATACCATAGAATTGATGACTTTGAGTTTTGGTGTTGGAGAAGCATATTAAAGATACTATGAACTTCCAGAAGAGCAAACAAATCTGGATTGGATAAAGCATAACCAAAATGCTCCTTAGAAGCAGGATGGTCAGATTCTGTCTTTCATACATTGGACATATTATCAGGAGGGACCAGTGCCTGAAGAAGTACATTATTGTTTGTAAAATAGAGGGACAGGGGAAAAAAGAAGACCCCAGTGAGATGGATTGGCGTAGTGGCAGCAGCAAGCAGCTCAAACATGGCAGCAAGTGTGAGTCTGGTGCATGTCCAGGTAGTGCTTCGGTCTGTTGTAGTTAGGTTCGCTATGGGTCGGAGCCAATCCAAAGGCACTTAACAACAGCAAGTTCATTTTAGGGCAGATATACAGGTGGAGCTCTGGTAGCGTAGTGGTTACGAATCGGGCTGCGAACCTTAAGGTCAGCGGTTCGAAACTACCAGCCGCTCCGCGGGAGAAAGATGAGGCTTTCTACTCCCGTAAGGATTTACACCCTCGGAAACCCTGTACAGGGTCGCTATGGGTCGGAATCGACTCGATGGCACTTAACAACAACAACAATATAGGTAAGTATGCATGGCTTAACAGGTTAGCTAAATAATGAATAAACTTACATTAATTACAGAATGCTATAGCTTCAGGCATCTTTAGGTTTTTAGCATAAGAAAGACAAATTATCAGTACTGAGGAATTGTTCAAAAAATAATAAGCTAATTAGATACTATCTTAATATAAAGAAACATAAGTAAAAATTGTCAAAGTTAAAATATTTGTTTATATATATATATATATATATATATATGAAACATACATATATATCTGTTGGATTTAGATTTTTCATTCTTTGATTTATACTTGATGAACATTTTACTATAACCACATTGTGATCAGTATGTCATGAAAGAAACAAAAACATTGAGCAACATGTGAGATCTCAAGAGAAATTATTTTCAACATTTCTTCTATTATTGGATTATTTTCTTTTTTAAAAGAACATCTTCATTATGAATTGAGTGGAAGTTAACAGAACAAATCACTTTTCCATTCAACAATTTATATAAATTTTGTTCGTGTCATTGATGGCAATCCCCACTACATAATAATATTTATTCCGCCTTCTTCCTGTGTTCCCATTCACATCCCTCCCCCTTTTTTTCTAACACCTCTACCTTCTGGATTTTGTTCTTTGCAAATACTGCCATTTTGACCTCAAGTGGTTGCTTATTTCAAGGAATGTAGACCTCCTTAGTGTTATCGTTCCCCTTACACCCCGATGATTGTTTAGCTGAAAATTGAGCCACCAGGAAGAATTCAATTCAGACCTGAAGTTTAACTGAGGACCATAATCTCAGAAGATCCACTAATCCCTATCTGACCTGGTCTTTTCATGATTTTTTGTTTTGTTCCATATTAAGTCTTTCTCTAAATAGAATACATAATAATTTTATATGGCACTAAGAGGGTTAAGAGTCCTGATGTGGCACTGTGGGTTAATGTGCCAGACTACAAAGCTGTTTGATCTGCAAGGTCGGCGGTTCAAGCTCACCAGCTGCTCCTTGGAAACCCTATACAGGGTCGCTCTGGGTCAGAATCGACTTGAAGGCACTTGACAACAACAAGAAAAAGAGGGTTAGGCAAAAAGTATGTTACAAAGTCATAGAAATATATATTAAACAAAAATATAAAAATGCTAAGCCATTGTTTCTTTCAGTATTCCCCATCTACAGCCATTCAGTTCTGAAGGTGATGTTTCCCATCTGTCTAGTTTTTCACTGAGGATTTTTGTGCTTTTTCACTTATGCCATATCAAAACAGCTGCGTTGGCATCCTTTAGAGATTTAAGTTGTGTTACTTTTTAGTGTTTGTTTAGTTTTAGGGGCAAAAAGAGATGTGCTGGGGCAAAATCAGGACTGTACAGTGCATAGGATAAAGTTTCCCAATGAAATTCTCACCGGACAGCTTTTGTTACTCACAAAGAATGAGCAGGTGAGTTGTTGTGATGGAAAAACATTTCTCAGTGCACATTTCCTGACATTTTTCTCATCCACGCAATTTTCAGTTTTCTTAAAACTTCTTCATAATAAACCCTCACAACCTTCCCGTGTCATGTGAGAAAAATCTATAAAGATTACCACTTTGGAATCAAAAAAAAAAAAAAGCATCATAGGAGGCCAGGTGTGGAATTGCAGGTTAATGCATTAGACTACAAGATCAGTTTGAATCGCAAGGTCGGCAGTTGAAGTTCATCAGCCACTCCTTAGAAACCATATACAGGATCGCTATTAGATGGAACCAACATGACAGCACTCAACAACAGCATAGTCTTATGAGCTGGCCTCTCTGCCTTCAATGCATCTGGCCCAGCAGATTAGATTCCCTCAGAAGCCACAGTTTTGTTGGAACTTTTTTTTGGAAAGCACCCTAATGTGAAAATACAAGTATACTACTGAGAGAACTTGTCTGTAGCCATCTAATAATAACAGAAACCTATTGAAACATGTTTTATTTGGAATAAACCTGTATAGGTATGAACTGGGATCCTAGTAGCACTACTTTTTGATTGATTCTTGTGTATAGGTAAAACAGACGTGAAGTACAGAGATCTCAAAATAAATTTTTGAATACCAAGTTTAATTTTGGCTAAATGGATATGCCAACTCATTTAAATATTTAATAAGAACCGATAGTGTGAGGATGCCCAGGATGGGAGTTTAGTCACACACAGTGTATGGTCGCATACAGCAGAGAAGGAAGAAACAAAGTGAAACCGATACAGATGTCAATCTGGAAACCCAGGAGAGAAAATGTACAAATGAAGAATTATATTGAACACCAAATGGAAGAAGAAACTTAATGAAAACTGAGAAGGAGGAGATTTATAGATCACAAGTACCCACAAAAATGCCATGCTGACACATGTCAGGCTTGTTCCCAGGTGATGAGTACAGGAAGACGATTCCCCGGTATCTCCAATAGGAGACAGATAGTGTGTAGACAAACCTGGAATGAAGCAGGCTGAGCAGACCATGAACCTGACCTAAGGTGTGAACATGTAAGAAGGTGAACAAGAGCTCTGAGAATCCAGGTGACCACAGAGCAAGGTGGGAGTTTAAAAAAAACAGGGACAAGACAACTCATAGCAGAAGTCCTTGATCACTTTGGTAGGAGGCACCCACAGAGTAAAGGATCCATAGAGTGACTGCTGGACATCCCACATTCACTACCTGGCAATTGGAGGTATACACACACAGCATCCAAACCACCGAATGGTAAGAATGCTCCCTATACTCATGCCTGGTGACTGGTCAGATAGACCACATCACCTTATCAGCAACCCCAATCCCATCCCGACAGACACCATCTGCACCTCTGCCCAAATGAGCCAATATCTGCCTGGCTGCAACTTCACACTGCTGGCCATTCCAACAAGTGACACAAAAGAAGGGTCCGGATAGAATGGGAGGAAAATGAAGGGCAAAGTTCAAGTTTATATATAAAAAAAAAAAAAAAAAAAAAAAAAGACCAGATGTACTGAACTGATAGAGACTAGAGATTATCAATGTAAGATTCCCTTTAAACTTGAAATTGAAGCTATTTCTAAAAGTCACCTTTCCATCAAAAAATAGATTGACTTATAAAGTAAGCAATATCACCTGTGAGTAGTGTGCATCCTAAAACAATCAATACCAAAGAAAAGCAAAGATGAAAAGGCAAAGAGGGGAAGATAATCAAGATCAATGGAAACAGAAAAAACAAAATGAAAATAATGACAATACTGAAATTTGTAGCTAATACCATGGAACATCTAAACTTCATAATGTCTGGGAATATGTCATATACATTTTCTGTGCAAACTTTCATCTAAAGTACAATAAAATGCTACCTTAGGAAAAAAAATAATCAAAGTATCTTCCACATCATAGTGATTAACATTGCTTTTGTAAAAAGAAAAAAAATGAAGGTGGGGCTTGAAGGTGGCTAGGGTGGAGGTACAGTGAGATTCGCCATCAGCAATACCACAGAATACCAGGCAAAGCAGATTCAGGGCAGAGCTCCAAAACTAAGAACCACATATGTAGGAATATTTAAAAAGTTTGAAGGCTTACAGCTAGATGAACTTGTAGCGAAAATAAGAATGTTTGGTAGAACTAATTCTACCAAATTCTAATACTCGTGTATTAGAATCTGCCAGGCTCAGCGGCCCGGAGCAGAAAACTTGGGTGAAATCAATGGCAAGACCAAGCGGCAAAGCAGACACACCATGAAAAAACACCGTGGGAACATCAGAGCTAGGTGCACAATACACTTTGTCGGTTTTGCTTTGTTCTGATTTTCTCTCTCTTTTTTTTTTTTTTTTTATGGTATCTGTTCATTGGCTCCACACTGTTTATGCACCTCCATTGTAGTAACTAGAGGGCATGCCTGAGCGAGTGGACATTCCCCACCCTCAACACTGGTGGGTTCTTCTGCCACACATGTGCACAGATACTCAGCCCAAGAGCCGACTCTGAACATTTTTTTTTTTTTTTTAAATATGGAAAAGGCCAGAATAAGGGGGGTTGTGGTGAGGGAAAGAGAGTTTAAAAACAAAACAGGCTGAAATTAAATTAAATCCTGAAGTACAACATAATAACCAGCAGTGGCATCTTGAAATCTCTCAGGCAGCTTTGAAGGCAAGAAGTTGAAAGAGGACATTAAAGTCATACTCATATTTGTTGTTGTTATTGTTAGGTGCCATCGAGTTAGTACCAACTCATAGTGACCTTATGCACAGCAGAACGAAACACTGCCCGATCCTGGGCCAACCTCACTATTATTGCCATATTTGAGTCCAGTGATGCTGTCACTTGGCCAATCCATCTCGTTGGGGCTCTTCCTCTTTTCCTCTGACCCTCCACCTTACCAAAAAAAAGTCCAGGTCCAGATGGCTTCACTGGTGTGTTCTACAAAACATTCAAGAAAGAGCTGTCACCAATTCTACTCAAGTTATTCCAGAAGACAGAGGAGGATAGAAAACTTCCTAATACATTTTATGAAGCAAGCATAACCCTCATACCAGAACCAGGAAAGGACATCACTAAGAAAGAAAATTATAGATCAATATCCCTCATGAACATAGATGCAAAAATTCTCAACAGAATCCTAGCCAACAGAATCCAGCAACACATCAAAAAGATAATACATCATGATCAAGTGGGATTCATATCAGAGATGCAAGGCTGGTTCAACATTAGAAAAGCAGTCAACATAATCCACCATATAAATTAAAAAAGAAAAGAACCACACGATCTTATCAATTGATGGAGAAAAGGCAATTGACAAAATCCAACGTCCATTCCTGATAAAATACACTCAGCAATGCAGTATTTGAAGGGAAATTCCTCAAAATAAGTAAGAACATATATACAAAACCAACAGCCTACATTACTCTTAATGGAGAGTAACTGAAAGCCTTCCGTCTGTGAACAGGAACCAGACAAGGATGCCTTTTGTCACCACTCCTATTCAATATAGTGCTGGAAATCTTAGCAAGAACTATACGGCAAAACAGGAATTAAAGGCATCCAAATTGGCAAAGAGGAAGTAAAACTCTCTCTATTTGCAGACGATATGATCCTATATGTAGAAAATCCCAAAGACTCAGTAAAAAAGCTACTAGACTTCATTGGAAGATTCAGCAAAGTGGCAGAATATAAGATCAACATACAAAGATCAGTTGGATTCCTCTATACCAAAAACAACAGTGCTGAAAAGGACATTAGGAAAGCAATACCATTTACAATAGTTGACCAAAGGATGAAATATCTAGGAATAAAGGTAACCAGAGAAACAAAGGGCTTATACAAAGAAAACTGCAAAACACTATTACAAGAAACCAAAAGAGATCTACAAAAATGGAAGAATGTACCATTCTCCTGGATAGGAAGACTTAACTTTGTGAAAATGTCAATACTGTCCAAAGCAATTTACACATTTAATGCAATCCCAATCCAGATTCCAATGACATTCTTCAAAGTGATGGAAAAAACAATTAAAACTTTACATGGAAAGGAAAGAGAACCAGGATAAGCAAAGAACTGCTTAAGAAGAAGAATAAGGTTAGAAACCTCTCACTCCCCGACTTCAAAATTTATTTCATGGCTACAGTGGTCAAAACAGCTTGGTACTGGTACAATAAAAAATATATTGATCAATGGAAGAGAATTGAGAATCCAGAAATTAACCCATCCACATACAGCCAACTGATTTTTGACAAAGTACCTAAATATATCACACGGGGAGGTGATAGTCTCTTCAACAGATGGTGCTGGCAGAACTGGAAAGCAATATGCAAAAGATTGAAACGAGACCTTCACCTCAAGCTTTATATAAAACCAACTCAACATAGATTAAAGACTTAAATGTGAATTCCAGAATTATGAAGGCCATCAATGAAAAAAAAGGACAAATATGAGGATACTAATTCAGGGAATATACAGACTACTAAACATTTTGAAAACTACACAAGTAAAAGTAGACAAAATAGATGAGTGAGACATACTAAAAATTAAAAACTTATGTGCATCGAAAGACTTCACCAAAAGAGTTAAAAGGGAACCCACAGATTGGGAAAAAATCTTCTGCAATGGCACATCAGACAAGGGACTAATTTCTAAAATATACAGGAAAGTACAACACCTCTACAAGAAAAAGACAAATAACCCAATTAAAAATGGGCACAGGACATGAACAGACACTTCACCAAGGATGAGATCCAGGCAGCCAACTGAAGAAATGTTCACAATCACTAGCCATCATAGAGATGCAAATCAAAACAATGAGATATCATCTCACACGAGCAATAACAGCAAAGATCAAAAAAGTAGAGGACAGTAAATGCTGGTAGAGATGTGGAGAGAATGGGATGCTACTGCATTGCAAAATGGTCCAACCTGTCTAGAAATCAATATGGTGCTTCCTCAGAAGGTTGGAAATAGAAATACCTTACGATCCAGCAATTCCTCTACTTGGTATTTACCCACAAGAAATATGAGCCATAACACGAGTAGATATATGCACACCAATATTCATAGCAGCACTATTTACAGTAGCAAAAAGATGGAGACAGCCAAAGTGCTCATCGACAGAAGAATGGATAAACAAACTATGGTACACACATACAATGGAATATTATGCTACCTTGAAGAATATCAAGGAAGTTGCAAGCCACTACATAACATGGATGAACCTTGAGGACATTATGCTGAGTGAAATTAGTCAGTCACAAAAGGAGAACTACTGCATAGGACCACTACTGTAAAAGACTAAGAAAAAGAACCCATACTAAAGTGTAATGGGCGGGGGTGGGATTCTTTGCTGGTTAAGGGGTTACCAGGATGTAGGGGGGAGTGAGGGGAGGGAGGAGAAGTGGAAGTGGTACACAGGGCAGGGAATAGACACAGGATAGTTTGGGTGCTAGGGAGGAGGGCAATATACAAGAAGGGGGCGGGGAATGGAAGAACGAAGAAGAAAACAATTAGGCATATTTGCATGGGCTAAGTGGGACAGAGGTACATAATCCAGAGGGCACAGAGGAAGGTAGAATCTCCACTGAGTAGTATCCAATGGATCTGGGTGGGGCTGATGAAAGGAGATGGGGATAGGACTCTTGTGGTACAATAGTGAATAATTGTTATCGGGACTTGAAAAGTCCAAGGTGAACCCAGCTAAACAAATTTCTGTCATGAGAACTACAGAAAAAAATCTCCCTCAGCTAAGGTTGTGGCAGCTACAGACTCCAAGTCAACTAGAATAGCTGCCATTACTCACATGTCAGTTTGTCATACTGTGGTGGTTTGTGCATTGTTGTGATGTTTAAAGCTATGCCACCAGTATTTTAAATACCAGCAGGGTGACCCATGGTGAATAGGTTTTAGTGGAGTTCACAGACTAAGACAGACTAGGAAGAAAGAGAGGGGGACAACTTCTGAAAGTTATTGTACAAAACCTTCTGAATAACAAAGAAATATTATCAGATATAATACTAGAAAATGAAAATATTTTTAATATCAGCAGAATATTGTCAGAGACAGTGCCAGAAGGTGAACCCTTCAGGTTGAAATGTGACAGGGTGAGAGCTGCCTCTTCAAAGTAGAGTTAACCGTAATGACGTGAATGGAGTAAAGGTTTGGGGACCTGCATTTGTTGATGGGGCACAACTCAAAATGAGGAGAAAGAGCTACAAACATCCATTAATAAACATAACAGGGAATAAACCAAGTATGAGTCTAGTAGCATTGAATGTTGTCAAAATGAAGTGGATTGCAGACAGATATTTCTAGGAATTATTGTTAGGAGTCCTCAGTAGCCTACCATCTGACCTGCTGATCTCAGGTTCGTCAGAATGTGCAGCTAGTGAGTCAGGAAAAACCTTCAGCCTGACATCTAACCTATGGAGAAAGAACCTGACTGCCTCTCTAGCTGTGTGGGCTATATATATATACATACATATATATATAAGCTTCCCTGGTTTTGTTTCTCTACACAACCCAGCCTATGGTACCTCCTATACAAAAGTTAGAACAAAGGTAGTGATGTCATCATGTCACGGGTTCTCTTACCCTCTGTACTCTTATTGTCCCAAGAAACCTGTCAACTTCCTAGGGGCTTCTTCTTAGTGCCCTGACAATATCCAGAAGACCCTTGTTTTGCATGAGAGAAAATTACTATTTCTCCAAACTGTCCTAGTTAAATTCAGTCGTGTGTCAGATGCTCCATGTACTTGAAATCCATCGTACTGATCAATTTCTTGTTAGGGAAGGTAATACTATTTCTTATTATTGAAGCCATTTTGAACTGTTTTCCTTCGCCTGTAATCAATGTATCCTGACAGATAGAACACATAAATCAGATTCCTATAATCGCAGGGAAGCATAGTACTTGGAAGATATGAACAGAGTAAATTAAGATGGAATAAAAAAAAAAAATAGTTAAAAGCTAACATAGGAACTATGTAGTCACCGCTTACATTGATTGTTTCATGGAGGTCTTAGTAAATCCCCCAAAAAAGAGAACATACTAATGAAAAGTCAAGGGTTACTCAGGAGAAGGAAACGTTGTGCTTTAAAATGTCGATCTAATGTGTCATTGGATCCATTTTTTAAAAGGAGATTGGGAAACTATTTAGGTCTGAAAAAATATATGCAATAGCATTTAAAGAATTCAAGGAAAGAATTAGTATAAAGGACTATTGGAACACACAAGCTCCAGCCTCAATTAACCTGAAACCAGAAGAATTAGTGTCCAGCTACAGCTATCATCCACCCCGATGGGCAACACAAGCTGTACAAGTCAGCCTGAGTGTCCTTCCTTAGGTTAATGGGTTAATATAGCCTCTAAGGCAACTGATAAAATTACAGAAAGTTCTCTAACTTAACGAAGTTCTAGGAAACTTCATATAATCTTTTCTTCCTATTTTTGTTATATGGTTTGAGACTATAAAAACTCTTTCATGGGAGATTAAGGGAAGCTTTTACCTCCTTGAATATAAAGACTCTTTGGAACTGCACTTTTGAAACTGCTGCTGTCTTCTTGATCCTAGAATATTTTGACAGACACTTTCATGATCTTTATTAGATGAACTTTAACATTTCTCCTTCCTTTCATAATTTTAAAAATATCTGCTGGCAAAGGAGATATTTTTCATAACTGATTTTTTCATAGCAAAGAAAATAAAAGAGAAAGAAAAACATTAAAAATATTCTCAATGAGAAATTAAATATATAATTTATTATAAACAAAATGTATATATCAAAGGGTTTTATTTTTATCATGAAAACATCAACTAATGCAGCTAAAAGTTATCTGAATACATTCAAATACAAACATGATTTCTCAAATGTTCTACTTTACTCATTGACAGCCAGAATGAAAAATGAGTAAATATGAAGAGGATAAAATTTAATGACCAGAAATTATTTTACCTTAACTACATTTTTCTTGTCATTGAAGAATGACTCCAAACTATTGCCTTTTCTTAAAAGATTCTTATGCTAAATATAGTTTTTTCTAAAAGTTGTATAAGCTCTTATCCACAAGTAAGTTTTATATGTGAAATCATTTTTCCGTTCCTTTGCAATGGCGAAATTTTGTACATACAACTGACTAAATAGTCCAAAACTGAAAAGGAAGTTGGGGTCAATGTCTTGTCTAGTTGACAAACTTTGTTGCCACATATCTGTCACAAAATATGATGGTGACTCAGCACCATTGTAAAAATATGGTCTATGTTTTAAATAAACATCTGGGATATTGCAGAAACAATATTGAATCATCAAAAAGTATTAACAGAAATATTTATTGATTTTTTTATAATAGTGGTTTTATATAATATTTGTCCTATTGTGATTGACTTAATTCACTTAGGAGAAAGTCCTTCAGGTTTACCCATGTTATGAGTTGCTGCACGGATTCTTCATTATTCTCTAGTGATGCATAATATTCCATTGTATTTCAGTACCATAGTCAGTTTATCACTTTCTTTTACATGTAGAAAGAAACAATCTTTGATGGTTACCAGGGGTGAGAAGAGGAGGCAGGGTAAATAACTAACCAGGGAGTAGGCACCTTATAGCTTAGTGAATATATAATATGTAATATGGGAGGTCAGCATAACATGATCCGGGCAAAGGCAGACTCTTAGTGATGCACAATGTAAAAGACAGCAAAAGTAAATGCTATCACACACACACTTCTGCAATAATATTAATAATAAACAATAATCTACAAATAGGTACAAAGGTAGACACGCAAGCTGAACAAATGTGGGAAGGTGAGTAGGACCACATCCATGAGTACACATAGGTTTTTCTGATATTTGTGTACATGCATATTTGTATGCAATACAAATACATCCAATGATATAATTTTTGTTGTTGTTCAGAGCTGCAATCTGACTCATAGAGACCCTGTATAAGGTTTCTAAGGAGCGACTGTTGAATTTGAACTGCCGACCTTACAGTTCACACCAACCTTGCAGTCCAGCGCTTTAACCCACAACGCCTCACCATTGCTGCTGCCACTGAGCCAATCAACTTCCTTGTGGGTCTTCCTCTTTTCACTGACCCTCCACTTTATCAAGCATGATGTTCTTCTCCAGGAATTGGTCCCTCCTGAAACCATGTCTGAAGTACGAGAGACAAAATCTCGCCGTCTTGGCTTTCAAGGAGTATTCCTGCTATACTTCTTCCAACACAGATTTGTTGGTATTTCCAGCAGTACATGGTAACTAGGGTGAGTCAAAAATTGTCCACACTCTGGTTATATTAAAATGCCCATCTATGTCCATGATTGATTACAGCAACACTGAGAGTGCATGTAAAATGATTATGTCCAATGGACGAGTGACATTGGATTATGTGGCAAATTACTGCAAATACCATGGTTCTGCCTATGAAATAATCCAAGGTAAGGCTGGCCTTTGAAAAGTTTTGTGTGAGATGGGTACCTAAACAACCAATGGAAGAGCATAAATGGAAACACTTGAATATCCATAAACAAAATTTGGTCGTTTACACAAAGGAAGGTAAAGGTTTCTTTAATAAGGTCATTACTGGCGACAAGACATGCATTCATGACTAGGAGTCTGAGAGTAAATGGCAGAGTATAGATGGAAACATCCTCAATCACCAACCAATAAAAAAATCAAAAGTCAATCATCAGATGGATGCTTACAGTTTTCTGGGATTCTCAAGGGCCAGTAGTGGAACACTATCAAGAAAAAGGCTCAACAATGAACAGTGCTCATTGCAGTGCCATGCTTACTGAAGCTGAAGGCTGAATTTTGGATTAAATGCAGAGGACTACTATCCAATGACATTGTGATCTGACATATCAATGCATGTCCACACACCTCTGTTCACCATTGACACTCTGCAAAAACTTCATTTTGAGATGTTAAAGCCTCCTCCATATAGTTAGTCTTGATTTTGTTCAGTCTGACTTTAACCTGTTTGGTCCCTTGAAAGCAACCCTTTGAGTTTGAAGATTTACCTTTGATGACAAAATTAAGACAGCAGTGCATTCATGGCTCAAAGCTTAGCCTAAAACATTATTTTAATAAGAATAAGAAAGCTAGTTGATAGATGAACAAAGTGTATTAAAAAGCAAGATGATGTAAAAAATTACTTTTTCTTTTCTATAAATTGATTAAAATAAATTCCACAAGTAGATTGTGGATAATTTTTACTCACTCTCATACTTTTAATATCCTTTTCCAACACTGTAACTGAAATGTATCAATTTCTCTATGGTCTTCTTTACTCCTTGTCCAACTTTCTCATGCATTTGAGGCTATTGAAACTATCATGACTCAGGTTATGTGCATCTTAGCGCTCAAACTGACATCTTTGCTCTTGAACACTTTAAAGAGGTCTTCTGTAGCAGATTTGTCTAATGTAGTACGCCATTTGATTTTTCAACTGTTCCTTCCATGAATGTTGACAGCGGATCCAACAAAATGAAGTCTTTGGCAACTTCAATCTTTTTTCTATTTATCATGACGTTATTTGTTTGTCCTGTTGTAAGAATTTTTGTTTTCTTTGCATTGAGATGAACCCGTACTGAAGACTGTGAACTTTGATATTCATCAGTAAGTTTTTAAAGCCCTCTTCTTTTTTAACAAACAAGGTTGTAACATCTGCATATCGCAAGTTGTTAATGAGTCTTCCTCCAATCTGGATGTCAAATTCTTCTTCGTATAATCTAGTTTCTCATGTTTTTTGATCAACATACACAATGAACAAATATGGTGAAAGGATACAACCGGGCACAATCTTTTTCTGATTTTAAACCATTCAGTATCCCCTTGTGTTCTAATAACTGTCTGTTGGCCTAATCCATCAATATAGCAAATATAGACTTGAATTTTCCTTCAGTCTTTCAGTATGATAAATGCTGAGCATGTTTTCCCTTTTTTTGTTTTCTAGCTCCAGGTCTTTGCACCTTTTCTTGTAATGTTAGACTTTGTCACCGCAAGCTACTCCCTGAAATTTTCTATTCAGCTGTTTTACTTCATCATTTCTCCCAGTAATTTAGCTTCTCTACACTCAAAAGCAAGTTTCAGATTCTCTTCCAACAACCATTCAGGTCTTTTCTGTTTTTTTTTTTTTCTGTCTTTTAATGATCTTTTCTTTCCTCCTGCATGCTGTTTTTGAAATCATCCCACAATTTTTCTGGTCTTTGATCAGTAGTATCTAATGTATCAGATCTTTTCTTGAGATGGTCTCTAAATAATGTGAGCTATATTCAAGGTCATATTTTGACTTGTGGATTTGCTTTACTGTTCTCCAGCTTTAGCTTTTATTTACATATGAGTAATTGATGGTCTTTTCCATAGTTTGCCTCTGGCCTTTTTTCAGCTGATAATATTAGTTTTTCCACCCTCTTCTCCCACAGATGTAGCCCATTTGATTCATATGTATTGCCTTTGGTAAAGTCCATGTGTATAGCTACCTTTTACGTTGTTTAAAAATGGTAGTTGCAATGAAGGTGTAATTGGTCTTGCAAAATTCTATCATGTGAGCATCAGCATAATTTCTATCACAAAGTTCATATTTTCCAACTACAGATCCTTCCTCTTTGTTTCCAACTTTCACATTCCTATCAACAATAATTTCAATGCATCTTGACTGCATGTTTGATCAATTTAAAACTGAAGAAGTTGGCAGAATTCTTCAATGTCATCATCACTGGCTTTAGTGGTTTGCATATAAATTTGAATAATAGTGATACTAACTTATCTTTCTGGTAAACATATGGGTATTATCCTCTCACAGACGGCATTGGACTTCAAGACGGATCTTGACATGTTCTTCTTGATGATGAATGTAATATCATTCCACTTCCATTTTTCTTTCCCAGCATAATAAACTATATGATTTTCTGAATCAAAGCAGATAATTCCACTCCATTTCAGCTCATGAATGCCTAGGATATTGAGCTTTATGTGTTCCATTTCATTTTTGAAAACTTCCAGTTTTCTTTAATTTATACTTTGTACATTCCATGTTTTGATTTTCAGTAGATGTTTCAGCCATTTTTTTCATTTTGAGTTGGAAAGTTGTACATCTCCCAAAACTTGTGCATATATTCTGGTCTGTTTTTTTTTTGTTGTTTGTTTGTTTGTTTTTATCACTTCAACTAGAATTTATATCTATCACTAGCCACATTATTCTGAACACCTTTATCATACATAAAACATAGTAACATATCAGAAGGGACCAGTCACTAGAGAAGGATATCATGTTTGATAAGGTGGAGGGTCAGAGAAAAAGAGGAAGACCCCCAGTGAGATGGACTGGCAAAATGGCAGCATCAATGGGCTCAAGCGTGTCAACAATTGTGAGGTTGACCCAGGACTGTAGTATTTCGTTCTGTTTTGCATAGGGTAGCTATGAGTTGGTACCAACTCAATGGCACCTAACAACAACAACAACCACATGTATGTATTTCCCCCATTAGATGATAAACTGATTGAAGATTGAAAGTATATGTGGTGCCGTGAATTATTTAACGTGACTCTTCTTGCCAAAGTCTTTTTAACTCCTTCTAAATAACTAGATGGGACCTTGTAGATTAGCGGTCTTTCCTCTTTTCCTGATGGGTCTTGATAAAAGAACGTGGGGAATATGTTGATAGGATTTTGATTATGTTGTGAGTGATTGTTACTGGTTAATTGTGATTGTAAAAACTCGGACTTCTAATGCAAACATTGGTCAATTTTGCCATCTTGCTGGGTGTAAAATGAGCCATCTTACAAGCAGAAAGGGGAACACTTACTACCATTAAGGAAAAAGAGCAAGAAGTGCAGGGAATGTTTTAGCTTCTGAGATCTCTGTGTACTGACCCTTCTCCAGCTAGGAGAGAGTGAGCTGTGAACCAACAGAGTGACAGAGAAACAAACGTAATACAGGCAGCAGAACTAACACCAGGAGACAGAGTCGTGGACTTCCCAGACAATGGAGAAAGTAAAGCTAAGAGCCTTTGAGCAGGAAGAAGTTTGTCTTTGGAGTGGATGCCTTCAGGCTTTAATTGGGGAAGGTAGCATTACTGCTTATCAATAAATAATATCATGATAAATGGAGAGAAGACTGAAATTGTCAAATATTTCATTTTACTTGGCTCCACAATCAACAGTAATGGAATCTGTAGTCAAGAAATCAAACGACACCCTGCCGTGGGCAAATCTGCTGCAAAGATCTCTTTAAAGAGTTCAAGAGCAAAGACGTCAGTTTGAGGACTACGATGCACCTGACTAAAGCCATGGCATTTTCAATACACTCATATGCATGGGAAAGCCAGACAATGGATAAGGAAGGCAGTAAAAAAACAGATGCATTTGAATTATGGTGTTGGTGAAGACTATTGAAACTATCATGAACTGACAAAAGAACAAACAAATCTATCTTGGAAGTAATCTAACAAGAATGTTCCTTGGAAGCAAGAATGGTGAGACTTTGTCTCACATACTTTGAACATGTTTTAAGGTATGATTATTGTTGTTAAGTGTCATTGAGTTGGTTCCAACCCATAGTAATGCTGTAATAGGGTTTCCAAGGAGCAGCTGGTGAGCTTAAACTGCCAACTTTGCAGCTCAAACCAACTTTGCAGACCAGGGCATTAGCCCATCGCTCCATAGCAGGAATCCAGAGCAGGTGTGATTAGTCCCTAGAAAAGCACATCACACTTGGCAAAGTAGAGGGTGAGTGAAAAAGAGAAAGAACTTCAAGGAGATGGATTGACACAGTGGCTGCACCAATAGGCTAAAACACGATAACCATTATGAGGACGGAGCAGAAGTAGGCAGTGTTTCATTCTGTTGTGCTCAGGGTCACTAGGAGTGGGAACCCCTCAATGGTACCTAAACACAACAATAGGTTTGCTGATCCTTGGAAGTAGAGTTAAGTGCCTTTGTGTTGAGACTTATGGCAGAGTAGAGTACCCTTAGGATCTTGATCAGAAGCCCTAAAAAGCACAGACCATGGGGCAGAGAGGTCTGCCTGTGGGTATTGCTGGGAAGAGGTTGGCATGAGCGAAGAGCTGTATCTTGAATATTTCTGAATTGTAACCTGTCAGCTTAACTAATAAAGCTATCGTCGTGGGTATGGTCTGTGAGGCAATTGCAGTAAATTTTCAAACCCAGCAAAGAAGTGGAATACTGTGGGAGGGATGGCTGGTAACAGAATTGGTTGAAGGTTGAAGGGTGAAGGCATGTCTGACCTCAGGCTCATAGGAATCAGTCATGGCCTGCTGAGTTTGAATCTCCTTCCACCTGTGAAGTCAAAGGAGGTGAGATGCTGCATCCATGCTATTATTACAGTATAGTGTATCTCTGAATTCTACACAGCACCTTAAAAATCTTTGTACAAATATATTCCTCCAAGATTAGTCCAGGAATGAACATACTGCTGTTAGATATGTGAAAACTTCTGAATAACAGGCAAGTACCTTCCTCTTACATTGTTGTTGTTAGGTGCCAAAGACTTGGTACAGACTCATAGCGACCTTATGCACAGCAGAACGAAACACTGCCGATCCTGGGCCAACCTCACTACTGTTGCCATGCTTGAGTCCATCGATGCTGCCACCTGACCAATCCATCTCATTGGGGGTCTTCCTCTTTTTCTCTGACCCTCCATCTTACCAAACATGATATCCTTATCCTGCGACTGGTCCCTCCTGACAATATGTCCAAAATATGAGAGATGAAGTTTGGCCATTTTGGCCTCCAGGGAACACTCTGGTTGCACTTATTCCAAAATGGGTTTGTTGGTTCTTTTGGCAGCCCATGGCACTTTCAATATTCTCCTCCAACACCCTAACTCAAGAGCATCAATTCTTCTATGTTCTTCTTAGTTCACTAACCATCTTTCCCATGCATATGAGGTTATTGAAAATACCATGGTTTGGGTCAGGCACACTTAGTCCTTAAACTGATATCTTTGCTCTTCAACACTTTCAAAAGGTCTTGTGCAGCAGATTTACCTAATGCAATACATCGTTTGATTTCCTGGCTGCTGCTTCCATGAGTGTTGATAGTTGATCCAAGAAGAATGAAGTCCTTGACAACTTAAATATTTTCTCTGTTGATAAGAACGTTGTCTATTGGTCCAGGGGTGAGGATTTTTGTTTTCTTGACATTGAGATGCAATCCATACCGAAGGCTGTGGTCTTTGATCTTCTTCAGTAAATGTTTTAAGTCCTCTTCACTTTCAGCTAGCAAGATTGTATCATCTGCATTTTTCAGGTTGTTAATGAGTCTTTCTCCAATCCTGATGCCACGTTTGTCTTCATAGAATCCAGCTTCTGGGATTATTTGCTCAGCATACAGGTTGAATAAGTACGGTGAAAGAACACAACCTTATCACACACCTTTCTTCATTTTAAACCATTCAGTGTTCCCATGTTCTGTTCAAACAACTGCCTCTCAGTCCAGGTACAGATACTCTTTTTACCACCCAAGAAATCCTCAAATATGTGTATATGAACTGACAAGGTAGTAAAAGGTTTTCAATTTGTACAATTGTTAATATTAAGTGCCATTGAATTGGTTCTGACTCATAGAAGCCCTGTATAGGGTTTTCAGGGCCGTAAATCTTTGTGTGAACAGAAAACCTCATCTTTCTCAAGTGGATGGGCTGATGAGCTTGGAACAATGACCCTGTGGTTCACAGTCTAGTGCTTGTTCTACAGAGTCACAGTACTTCCCTAATTGTACAACTATTGAAACAAAAATTAAAAGTCAGAATCCAAACTAGAAATCTTCACTAACTCAATTATTCTCTTTGAAGTGATGGAGATGGAGGGACAAGAGCATGCTTTTGCATTTTTATGTCAGCTCATATTCTTTAAAAGAATGACCTTGATGCCAATGTTAGATTCAGCACTGAAAAAATAAAAATAAAAAACCATGGAATGTTCTAATTCCAACCAACATTCTTTATTTTCTTTCCCTTCCACACTTTCTAGCTTCTTAGAAAATAATAGGGCTTGACAGTTTCTGGGATAAGAGTAATATCTTGTTGTCTCTGTCACCCACGACACCTGCTGAACAATTTATCACAGTCCAGAAAGCATGGCTACTCTATGTCATATAAAATGCAAGAGGCTTATCAAAAGTGTGATCCTTGTGTGTTTAGTGAATATGGTTTGAAAAAATACATGTTTATTCACATCTTTGTTTTTGTGTGAATCCCCTGTCGGACAGCATCTCAGATCTCTTGGTTAAACATTCCTCTACAAATGTCACTGCAGACTAATTAAAATGAAAGATTGCAGCTACTGTTTATTTATTAATTCAACCAAGACTTCCTGTAAATAAAAAAATGATCCAACAGGGAAAAGGCATATATTTGACTTGCAAATTACATCTGTAGAGTGTCAACTTTGGTCCATGAAAATTAATGGTTTGTAACACAGTGAGTTATTTCTTCCCAGTTTAAATCATGTATTATGACCCAATTATAAACAAATAGTAACATTAGTGTAATTACAAATATAATACAAATAACCAAAACGAAATTTCCTTTTGGAGTAGAGAAAGGTTTCTTTTCATTTAGATTCAGGAGATGACATGTAACATTTTTAATGAAGCCATTGTTTTCTTTTGATGAGATTGAATGTGCTCTCTATAAGAAAAGAGAAGATACAAAGGATTAGTGTATTCCCTATTGAGATCTTTAAAAATACCAGGGCTCCATTATTAAAATCAAGGACATTGGCTTTGATGAGGTTGACTACATTCCTACTGCCAGTCTGGATCTTACTGCTGTTGTTAAGTGCCATCGAGTCAGTTCCAACTCATAGGGACTCCAACTAGGGTTTCATAGGAGCTACTGGTGATTTTGAACCATCTACCTTGCATTTAGCAGTCCCGTGCTTACCCTACAGTGGTACATTAGGACCTGGATAGATGTCTATAATTGGAAGACTATAAGGCAGGTGCTGCAGATTACCTGGTAGCAAGATGAGTAGCCTTCTGAGTTACAGGGACATGATACACAAAAAAATTTTAAGCACTGACACTGAGAAACAGGTAAATATTGTTTAGACAATTGTGCATGCTTTTTCTCCCCAGAAATTCTCTAAGACCTAACAACTCTGCTATATAGCTACAAAAAGCTTCTATTTAAAAACATTTCTGATTATAATAAACTTTTATTTTTGCCACATATTCCTGTTCTTACATTGCCTTTCTGGAGGCGTTAACTGATAGTGGTGGTTATGTGCTTTGGAGTCAGTTCCAACTCATAACGACCCTGTATAGGGTTTTCGAGGCTGTAAATCTTTACAAGAGCAGAAAGCCTCATCTTTCTCCCACAGAACAGCTGGTAGTTTTGAACTGCTGACCTTGTGATTAGCAGCCCAACTTGTAACCACTACGCTACCTTGCATTAATGATAGGAATTTGTTTTTCCTACTGAATTAGAAATATTTGTATTCTACATATACCTAAGCTGCATGATTTACACACAAGGCCCTCATCTATGGGTTTTAAAATTATCACTCATTTAATCTTCATAACTCTCTTGTGAGCATGCTGTGGTTACCATCTGTAATTTTCCAGATGAACAGCATAAAGCACAGAGACATTAGACTTCAGTGTGTACTGTTTTGTGCCTAGCTCAGAGAGAAAGTACGCATTAATGTGGTCAATGTTGTTGTTGTTATTAAGTGCCATTGAGTCAATTCTGACTCATCAGTGACGCTGTGTAGGGCTTCCAAAGAGTCACTGGTGAGTTTGAACCACTGATCTTGTTAGCAGTCTAGTGTTTATCCTACAGCATCACACCAGGACCCCAAAGTGGCCAATATTCATGGAAAATAATACATGAAGAATCCTTGTTGTTGTTGTTAAGTGTCGTTGAGTTGGTTCCAACTTATAAGAACACTGTATAGGAATTTCATGGAGTACCTGGTGAGTTTGAACCACCAAAGTTGTGGTTAACAGTTTGATGGCACCATACCAGGGGTCCGTGAAGAATCCTTGTGGTTTACTATTATTAATAATGTTAGGTAATATAAATGGGTACAAATCTAAAGCTCAGGAGAAATTCCCTACATATTAATTACAAACAAAAATTAATAATTAATGTTATTCAAACTAAGAGAATTAACTTAGTTTCATTTGTTTTCATTCATAGGTTTATGATATCAAGCCTGATCTTCTATTTAATAGATTTAAACAATCAAATCATTAACATAAGTACAGAGCTTTAGTATTTTATTTTCAGAATGGAATTAATAACATCAAAGTTTGGTTTGCTAATTCAGAATAATTGAGCCTCATATTTAATCAGAATAATGCTAAGTGAGAAATTCTCAAAAGTCAATTGTAATTAGGTATCACATGATAACATCCTATAGCTGTCTTATTCATTTGAAATTTATCAATGTGTCTTTACTAACAATCCCTATACTTTAATGAATAGGATTCAGAACAAGAACATTAATTCTAAATTTAATATTCATTATAGCAGATGTGAGGACAATAGTTGAAGGACATTATTTAGTTGAAGAAAACTAGATAGTCCTATTATAATTAATAACTGCCTCCTGTTCTGACTCTATAGTATAAGAACTGGAGCACGAATCAAAAGGTTGGTGGTTTAAACCAAACAGCTGCTCCTCAGAAACTCTATCCAGGGTTATTAGTCAGAACTGACTCAGTGGTGCTTAACAGCACCAACATTTATAATTAATCCAAATCATTTAAAATGCATTGTTGTTAAGTTACTAGAATGTTAACTCGAGTTCTGGTGTTCTGCTATAAGATAAGCACTGAACTGCAAGGTTGGTTTGAACTGCAAGATCGGAGGTTCAAACTATGAGTCAGAACTGACTAGATGGCACTTAACAATACAGCAACAAAATTTAAATTAAATTTTCATTTCTCTTTTATCTTCAACTGAATATTTATATTCAACTGAATATTATGATGCAAAAGTCTCATTTATGAAGCATACCACAAACTTCTAAAATATCTTTTAAATATTTTATTTTGTTTGGTGAAAGTTTAAAAGTTTATGTAGCAAACTAGGTTATCATTTAACAATATTAGTGGTGTCCTGGTGTGGCACTGTAGGATAAGCAATGGACAACTAACCACAAGTTTGCCAGTTGAAACTCACCAGTTGCTCCTTGGAAACCACATACACAGTCGCTATGATTTGGAATTGACTCCATGGCACTTAACAATAACAGCAACATCTATATTGACCAGATTCGTTGGTTATAATTTCCACATTGTGTCATCATTGTCATTAAATCCATTGTTTGTCCCATTTACACTAATGTAGATTCCCTAACCCACTCACCCCGACCCCTAACCTATCATTGCTTTAGGGTAAATGTTGAACATTTGGTCTTATATAGATTTTTTTAAAAAGGAGCAAAGGACTCGCAAGTAATGTTGTTTACTTTTTGAGCCAATTTGTTTTTTAGCTAAAAAAGCAGCAGCTAAGAACAGTTTCAGTTCAAAGCTTAAAAAACATCTCAGGATGATAGTCCCAAAATGGTCCAGTGAGTGTTTAAGAATTTGAGATTTGTTCTACAATTTGATACCATTCTATCTGGGAGGATCTACTGTGTCCTGGTCAGAACAGTCAGTCATGCTGATGGCTACCATCTAGTCCTTCCGGGAGAGAACTGGAAGCACTCACTAGTGTATGCCAGGAAATTTGGAAGACTGTTACCTGACCAACCAACAGGAAAAGATCCACGTTTGTGCCCATTTCAAAGAAAGGTGACCTAACAGAATGCAGAAATGTTTGAACAATATCATTAATATCATGCACAAGTAAAATTTTGCTGAAGACAATCCAAAAACTTTTGCAGCTGTACATCAGCAAGGCACTGCCAGAAACTCAAACCGAATTCAGAAGAGAACGTGGAGCAAGTGGTATCATTGTTGATGTCAGATATATCTTGGCTGAAAAAAAAAAATATCAGAAAGATAGTTACTAGTGTTTCATTGATTAGGCATTCAACTGTGTGAAATATGTGAAACTATAGATAACATTATAAAAATTGTGAATTCCAGAAGACTAAATTGTTCTCATTAGAATCCTGTGCCTAGACCAAGAGGCAGTCATTTAAACAGAACAAAGGGACACTGAATGATTTAAAATCAGGAAAGGTAGGCTTGAAGGTTATATCCTCTTATCATACTTATTCAATATGTATGTTGAACAAATAATCTGAGAAGCTGAAGTCTGTGAAGAAGAATGCAGTATCAGAATTGGAGGAAGGCTCATTAAAAACCTGTAATATGCAGATGATAAAACCTTGCTCATTGTAAGTGAAGAGGACTTGAAATACTGATGAAACTCAAAGACTACAGCCTTCAGTATGAATTACAATCCAATGTAAAGAAAGCAAAATTTCTCCACAACTGGACAAATAACAGCATCATGATAAACTGAAAAAGATAGAAGTTGTCAAGAATTTCCTTTTACTTTGATCCACAATCAATTCTCATGGAAGTAGCAGTCAAGAAATCAAATGATGT
The DNA here is from genome assembly GCF_000296735.1 of Chrysochloris asiatica. Classification (NCBI taxonomy): domain Eukaryota; kingdom Metazoa; phylum Chordata; class Mammalia; order Afrosoricida; family Chrysochloridae; genus Chrysochloris; species Chrysochloris asiatica. The sequence continues at coordinate 22,477,029 of NW_006408539.1, forward strand.
ATTCCATTGGCCAAATCTGCTTCAAAAGACCTCTGTAAAGTGTTTAATGCAAAATTGTCAGTTTGAGGAGTAAGGTGTGTCTGACCCATGCCATGGTACTTTCAGTTGCCTCAGAAGCATGTGAAAGCTGGACAATGAAAAAGGAAGACCTGAGAAGAATTGATGCATTTGAGTAATGTTGTTGTCTACGAATCTTGAAAATAGCATGGACTGCCAGAAAACAAATCCATCTTGGAAGAAGTGCATCAGAAGACTCCTCAAAATATGGTAACGGTAAGATTTCATCTTAGGTACTTTGGACATATTATCAGGAGGGACCATAATATTGGAAAAGCAGGTTGTCAGTGTAACAGAGGAAGACTCCCAACAAGACGGATTAGTGCAGGGGCTGCAACAATGGGCTTGAATATACCAATTGTGAGGATGGCATTAGACCAAACAGTGCTCCATTCATTAAAGCATAGGGTCACTATGAGTCAGAGCCAACTCCAAGGTACCTTTCAACAACAGTGTTGTCCTTGCATTATCTTCCAGTAACATTGTCATTTAAGTTTTAACATTTAGCTCTTTGATCCATATTGAGTTAGTTTTGTGTATGAGGTACGGATCCTGATTTATTTTTCTGGAAATGAACGTCCAGTTTTGACAGCATCATTTGGTAGAGGCTGTTTCTTCCCCATTAATGAATCTTCCAAACCTTGTTGAATATCAACTGACCATATGGATAAATTCACTTCCAAGTTCTCAATTGTATTCCACTGATCTATGTTTCTGCCATTGAACCAGTACCAGGCTGTTCTGGGTCCTGTGACTATACTGTATGTTTTGAAATTGGTAAGTCAGAAGCTTCGTCTTTTGTACTTCATCAGGATTTCTTGTTATTTGGAGCCTCTTTTCTTTCTCTATAAAGTTGGTGATTTGTTTTCTACTTCATTAAAGAATTTTATTGGAATTTGGGTTGGATTGCAATTTATATTGCTTTGGGTGTTGTTGTTAAGTGCCATGCAGTCGGTTCAACTCATAACAACCCTGTATAGGGTTTCCAAGGAACGGCTGGTGAGTTTGAACCACCTACCTTGCAGTTCAAACCAACTTTGCAGTCCAGTGCATTAACCCACAGCGTCACACCAGGATTCCATTGCTTTGTGTAGTACTCACATTTTTGCAATGTTATGTGTTGAAATCCATGCACACTGGATAGTCTCCCATTTATGTAGGCCATTTCGTTTCTTGTAGTAAGACTTTAAAGTTGCCATTGTAAAGAACTTGTGCATCTCTAGTTAGGTTAACTTCTAAATACTTTATCCTTTTGGGGGCTGTCATGGATTGAATTCTGTCCTTTCAAAATATGTCTTAATTTGACTAGGTCCTGATTCTCAAGCAACACTCCCAACCCTGATGGTGTGATCTGATGTGATCAGATCTGATTTGATGTAATTATTCTATGCATTGAAAATCCTCATTTCCATGATGTCAGTTCCCCATACAGTGAGGCCTTGTGTGTTTTTGTGATTCTGGAAAGAATGTCACCTGTATCTTGAATAGACATCAAGGTTCACCAATGGTGGGTAGGTTTCAGCAAAGCTTCCAGATTAAGACAAACTGGGAGAATGAGAGGCACTTCCAAATGGATAGCCACTGAACCCTATGAATAGCAGTGGGACATTGTCTATATGGTGCTGACAGATGAGTCTCTCAATTTGATGGGGACTCAAAAGTAGAGCTGACCTTATAATGTGGAAGGAGCAAAAGTTTTCCAGAACTTCATTTGCTGATGGGGAACAACTCAAATGATAATAAACAATAGCAAACATCAATGAATAATCCGAAAGTTGAATGTATGAAGAATGAATCTAGGAAAATTGAACGTTGTCAAAAATGACATGGAACACATAAAGATTGACATCCTAGACATTAGTGAGATGAAATGAACAGATATTGACCATTTTGAATCTAAAAAACATGTAGTGTACTAGGCTTGGAATGAGAAATTCAAGAGGAATGACATCATATTAATGGTCAAAAGCAGCACTTAAAGATTTATATAGATGTACAGTGCTGTCTGTGATAGGATTATATCCATATGCTTACAAGAAGATAAGTTAATATCACTATTATTCAAATTTACACACCAACTACTAAAGTCAATGTTGATAAAATTAAAGAATTCTACCAAATTCTTCAGTCTGATGTTGATCAAATATGCAAGCAAGATGCAATGATAATTACTAGTGATTAATAAGTGAAAGTTGAAAACAAAAAAGAAGCATCAGTAGTCGGGAAAATGACATTTGTGATAGAAATAATGCTGGAGATCCAATGATAGAATTTTGGAAGACCAATGACTTATTCGTTGCAAATACCTTTTCCAACACATGACTACACATGTGTACCTCACCTGGTGGAATATACAGGAATCAAACCCACTATTTCTGGAGGAAATGATTAAGAAGTCAACATCATCAATCAATACAAGGTCAGGGCTAAATGTGGAACAGATCATCATTTTCTTGTATGCAAGTTCAGACTAAAGCTGAAGAAAGTTTAAACAAGTCGAATAGAGCCAAATTATGATCTTGAATATATCCCACCTGATTTAGAGACTATCTCAAGAACACATTTAATTTTTATAAAAAAAGAACACATGTAATGCATTAGACACTAATGAATGGAAATCAAATGAAGCATGGAAAGACATCAAGAACATCATACTTGAAGAAACATCATACAAAATATAAATAAGAAAGAAAAAAAAAACAAGAAAGAAAGAAAATACCTAAATAGAGGTCAGAAAACACTCAAATATGGTCTTGAATTTAGAAAGCTAAAGCAAATGGAATAAATGAGGAGGTAAAACAGATGGCAAAGACCTGGAGTTAGAAATTTAACAAGGAAGAACACAAAGTATTTCTGAAATACTGAAAGAATGGAAGAAAAAACTAGCTTGCAATATTGAAGGATAAAAATTAGATGACAAGGGAAGTATTACCAGACAATGAAAGGAATGAAGAGATTCACTGTACCAAAAAGAATTGGTCGATGTTCAATAATTTCAAAAGGTACCTAGAAATGATCAAGAATCAATGATATTGACGGAACAAGTTCAAGCTGCATTGAAGACATTAATGAAAAACAAAGCTCCAGAAACTAATGAAATACAAATTAAAATGTTCCAACAAACTGATGCAGAACTGGAGGTGCTCACTTGTCTCTGCCATAAAATTTGCAAGTCAACTGCCTGGCCAACCAAATGGAAGAGATCCATATTTGTGCCCATTCCAAAGACAAGGGACTCAAGAAAATACAGAACTCAATAAACAATGTCATTAATATCATATGCAAGTAAAATTTTACTGAAGATAATTTAGAAATGATTTAGTGGTACATAGACAGAGTTGTTATTGTCAGGTGCTGTCAAATCGGTTCCAACTTATAGTGACCCTATGCACAACACAAGGACACACTGCCTGGTCCTGCCCATCCTCATAGTCATTGTTATGCCTGAAAGCACTGCTGCTCCCACTGTGCCAATCCATTACATTGGGGTCTTCCTCTTTTTTGCTGGCTCTGGTAGCATAGTGGTTACGAATCGTGTTGCAAACCTTAAGGTCAGCGGTTCGAAACTACCAGCCACTCCGCGGGAGAAAGATGAGGCTTTCTACTCCCGTAAAAATTTACACCCTCTTAAACCCTGTACAGGGTCGCTATGGGTCGGAACCGACTCAACGGCACTTAACAACAACAACAACACACTTTATCAAGCATGATCTCCTTCTCCAGGGACTGGTCTTTCCTGGATGATATATCTGAAGCATAAGAGATGAAGTTTCGCCATCCTGGCTTCTAAGGAACATTCTGGCTGTACTTCTTCCAACACTGATTGCTTTGTTCTTCTGGCACTCCATGATATTTTAAATAATCTTTTCCAACATTATAAATCAAATGCATCAATTCTTCTTCAGTCTTCCATATTTGTTGCCCAACTTTTGTGTGCATATAAGGCTGTTAAAAATAACATGGCTTGGGTCAGGCACACTTTAGTCCTAAAACTGACATCTTTGCTCTTGAGCACTTTAAAGAAGTCTTGTGCAGCAGATTTGCCTAATGCAATACGTCATTTGATTTCTTGATTTCTGCTTCCATGATCAAAATGAAGTGTTTGCCAACTTCAGACTTTTTTTATTTATCACGATGTTATTTACTGGTCAGAATAAATTCTCAGCGGTGAGAATTTTTGTTTTCTTTACATTGAGATACAATCATATTGAAGACTGTGGTCTTTGATCTTCATCAATAAGTATTTGAAGTCCTCTTCTCTTTTAGCAAGCAAGGTTGTATATCTGAATATTGTAGGGTGCTAATGAGTCTTCTCCCAATCCTTTATATAATCCAATTTCTTGGATTATTTGCTCAGCATGCATATTGAATAAATATGGTGAAACAATACAACCCTGGCACACAAGTTTTCTGACTGTATACCATTCAGTAACCCCTAGTTCTGTTTGAATGACTGCCTTTTGATCTACATACAGGTTCCTCTGGAGTATCCATTCTTCACAATGTTATCCATAGCTTGTCATGATCCATGGAATAAAAAATCTTTGCATAGTCAATAAAACACAAAAAACATCTTTCTTGTATCCTCTGCTTTCAGCCAAGATCCATCTGACATCAACAATGGTATCCCTTCTTTCACATCCTCATCTGAATTCGGCTTGAACATCTGGCAGTTCTCTGCCAATGTACTATTGCAGCTCTTTTTGAATTATCTTTAGCAAAATTTCACTATCATGTGATATTAATCATATTGTTCAATGATTTCTGAATTCTGTGTGTCACCTCTCTTTGGGATGATCACAAATATCTCTTTGCAGGGAGCTGCCAGGGAAGATGGATTTAGAAGAGGATGTGAAACTAAGGATATCATTGTTAAATTCAAATGTATTTTGGCTGAAAACAGAGAATGCCAGAAACATGTATACTGGTGTTTTATTGACTATACAAAGGCATTCCACTCTGTGAATCATAAAATTATGTGTTGTTGTTGTTAAGTGCCATCTAGTCATTTCAGAAGCAGAGCGACGCTGTCTAGGGTTTCCAAGGAACAGCTGGTGAGCTTGAACATCCAATCTTGCAGTTCAAACAGCTTTGCAGTCTGGTGCATTAACTCACAGAACCACACACATTACACAGGATGGGTAATATTACAGAACACTTCATTATATTCATCAAAAACATGTAATAGGTCAAGAGGCAGTCATTTGAACAGAGCAAGGGATAGTTAATGGTTTAAGATCAGGAAAAGTGTGTGTCAGGGTCATATTTCCTTCACTGTAATTATTAAATCTATATCCTAGACAATAATCTGAGAAACTGGATTATATGGAGAACATGGATTCAGGATTGGAGAAAGACTCATTAACAACCTATAATATGCACATGACACAACCGAAGTATTCTGGAAGAAATACAGTTAGCATGTCCCTTACAATCTCTTGTACTTGTACATGTTGTCAGGAGGCACCAAGCCCTGGAGAAGTACATCAAGCTAGAGAAAATGGTGGGTCAGAGAAAAAGAGGAAGACTTCCAACAAGACGGGTTGACACAGTGGCAGCAACAATGGGTTCAAATACAATAGTGAGGATGGCGCAGGACGGGGCAGTGATTCCTTCTGTTGTGAACTGACTCCAGGGCACCAAACAACAACAATGATGCTAATGACAGCAGATGTAATATACAGGATTCATTTGTATCTTGATATAAAAGAGATTAAATAAACAAGCAGAACTCAGAGGAATCTATTTCCACAAGAAAGAATAGCTGAGAGTGCAGTGCTTTATGTGGATGCACCTGGGATCTCTGCACTCTGAAGCACTGATCTAGAGGAAGACTGATGCCAAGACACATGGAAATCTACAAGGAATGCTGGGTCTACAGAGGTTGAAATTAGATAAGGACATTCCTCCAGAGCTTAAAAAGAGAGGAAGACTTTCCCTAGAGCTTGCACTGGGAATTTGGACTTCCAGCCTCTGAAACTGTGAGTGAAGACTCCTGACACTGTAGGATCAGCACTGAACTTCAAACCACAAACTCAGCAGTCCAAATCTACCAGTTGCTCCTTAAAAAGCTTATGTAAGTTTGCTATGAGTTGAAACCAATTCAACAGCATATAACAATAGCAAACTGTTTTAGAATAAATTTCTGTTTGTTAAAAGCATCCATTTGTGTCATTTATGTTATACAGACTAGATAAATACGACTATTATAAATAGTATTGTGTTCTTGATTTACTTTTTGGAGTTCTCTTTGTTAATGTCAAGAAAACTCAACTATGGTTGAATGTTGCTCTTGTACATGCTACTTTTATTAGATCCAGTAACTAGCTTTCTTGAAGAATCTCTGAAATTTTCTATGTATAGGATCATTGTTCTTCAAGTAAAGATAGCTTTACTTCTTCCTTTTCAATTAGAATAGCATTTATTACTCCTTCTTGCTTTATTGATCTAGCCAGAACTTCCAGTACACTATTGAAGAAGAGTGGTAGTAGTGTGTATCTCCTAGTCTCATGAGGAAGACTCTCAATCTCTCTCCATTGAGAATAATGTTGTCTACTCCTATTGCATTGCTGTTGTTGTGAATTCCTGTGGAGTCAATTATGACCCATAGCAACCCTGTATAAGGTTTCCAAGGAGCACCTGGTGAGCTTTGAATCACAGGCTAGCTTTGCAGTTCAAAAGACTTTGCAATCTGGTTTTGCATACATGCCCTTAATTATGTTGAGGATTTTCTCTTTAATTTCTATTCTACTAAAATTTTTAATCAGGAAATGTGTCAAGTTTTATCAAATGTAAAACCTACATGTTGAGCTCATACCTTGATTTTCTCATCACCCTGGAAGAACTAAAATAGTGTCATGACTGATGGATTGCTCATTTTATGGTGCCAACTAAAAATTCCAGTTTACTTGAGAAATGAAATTGTTATTTTATCAACTCTCTTTTATTTATCACTAACAAACACATTTTTTTCTTGAAGTTAAGATATTTCACCACAGTTGCAAAAGTAGATATTAAGTGATGGTTGAAATTGTGCTACTAAGGAAAGCCAACATGACGGAAAAGCAAACAAATCAAAAAAACAATAAAACAACAATAACACTGTGTTGAATTGATTTCAACTCAAAGTGATCCCCTGTGTTTACAAGTAGAATTGTGCTCCATTGGGTTTACAGTGGATGGTTTTTAAAAAAATAGATTGCTAAGACTTTTCTTTTAAAGCATCTCTGAGTGGATTCAAACCTACCATCTTTCACTTAGGTGTTATTTGAACACTCTGGGGGACTAGAAGTTTTCATATTAAATGTTCCATTCACTTTTCATGGAATGATCATCAGAATTTACCATCCTCTTGCTTTTGACTTTGCATTAATTTCAAATATCAAATCAGCAGCTAATTTTCATTGGATTGTCATTAAAAATATAAACTAATTTTGTTATACAAATAGACTTTGAGTATTCTAATAAATCTTAAATATAATCTGGTAAATTACCACATTATACAAATGGAAAAAAAAAATATTTAGAAATAAATGGTCCTTGGAGACCAGGATGGCCAAACTTTGTCTCTCATACTTCAGACATGTTGTCAGGAGGGACCAGTCACTGGAGAAGGATATCATGTTTGGCAAGGTGGAGCATCAGAAAAAAAGAGGAAGACCCCCAATGAGATGAATTGGCCAAGTCCATTGACTCAAGTGTGGCAACAGTAGTGAGGCTTGCCTAGGATCAGGTAGTGCTTCGTTCTGTTGTACATAGGGTCACTATGAGTTGGTACAGACTTGATGGCACCTAACAACAACAATACAACCATCATTATGATGATTTCAATACTTTTATTTATCTTCTTTAGTCTTCCCTAGTTCACTTGTTGGAAGTCCTATAAAGGGTTGCTATGAGTTGGAACTGACTTGACAGCTTTTAACAACAACAACAGTTTTGGTGTGGCACTGTAGGATATACATTGTATAGCTAGCCACAAGGTTGGCAGTTCAGATACACCAGTCGCTCCTCAGAAATCCTATATAGAGTCACTATGAGTCAGAACCAACTTAACAGCAATTAACAAACACAACAAGGCATTGTTTAGATTTGTCTGCTTGCAAACAAACTAGCCACTCAGTGTTCTGGACATCGATCTCATTATACCATCTTTCTTCTCCATGTGTTATTAAGTGTCCTAAAGACCTTAAATATGTGTGCAGCCTGGTCCCTGTTTTATTATAGTAGTTGCATTGGTCATAATTTAATTATGGCAAATGGGATATGACTGAATTGACTTAAGATCTTAAATCATAAAAAATGTATTCTTCCTTAATTCAGATGTAAAACATTATTTGTTGTTGTTGTTAAGTGCCGTCGAGTCAGTTCCGACCCATAGCGACCCTGTACAGGGTTTCCGAGGCTGTAAATCTTTATGGGAGTAGAAAGCCTCATCTTTCTCCCACGGAGCAGCTGGTAGTTTCGAACCGCTGACCTTAAGGTTCGCAGCCCAATTCGTAACCACTACGCTGTGTGATAATTGAGAAAATTACTTGCAACTTTGAAGATACTTCTTATTCTTGGGCCCATTTGTACAAAGAACAAGGGTGTCCTACCGTACTTGTTTATTCCATCTTTCTCACTCCTACCTTCAGATTAAAGTTATTTGTATAAGTTGGTATATTTTGGGAAATGAAAAAAAAAGAAATAAAAGTAATTTGACCTTATAATATAGCCTTTATGAACTGCCTTTCAGTGTCTTTATCATGCTGTGCACATTTTACCTCTAAAACTATGTTTATAGTATCTGTAGTGTGTCTTACTTTCAATTGTTTGGATATGTATCCATTTCATAAAATGTAAATAGCAATCTACCTGTGGTGAATTCATTTGGTGCTATTTAACATTTTCATTTATTCTAAGTGAGTCAGCATCTGCTCTTCGGAAGATACAGGTGGGTAATACTTCACTTGATATTTTTTTTCTGTCACTAGAGCAGCACTTTTTAATGAGGCCAACAAAACAAAATGTCAAACTCTGGACAAAATTGAAAATGCAACCCTGCATCTCTGTTGTGTAAGAGAAGCAGGGGGAAAAAATCATAATTCTACATGAAAAAGAAAGAGAAATAAAATAGTTGCCCAATTAGAGAAAGTTTATGTTTACTAAATAATTGAGAGCATGTGATACTTGAAGCCATAATAGCAAAACAAGTTTCTCTCATGTTAAAGTCATTTATTAGATTTTCAAGAAGAACAGTATGACCTTTTAATACAAAATTTTCACACACTTTTTGAAGCCAACTCGTGTGTCTTCAAAAAATATAAAAAAGAGACACTACATATTGTTATGGAATAGAAAATGATTAAAGTGATTAAGATATATATATATATATTATCATCTCTATGATGATTTTGGAGTCATGATAGGGTAACCACTAGACTGCAAAGTCAATTTGAGCTGCAAAGTCGCTAATTCAAATTCACCAGCTGCTCCTTGGAAACCTTGTACAGGGTCACTATGAGTCGGAACCTTCGCCAAGGCACTTAACAACAATGATTATTGTATATACAATATATGCATGTTATACTTATTCTGAAGCCCTGGTGGCACTACATGATAAGCACTGGACTGCAAATCACAAAGTCGGCAGTTCAAATGCACCACCACTCTGTGGGAGAAAGATGAGGCTTTTTGCCCCAGTCAAGATTTGCTACAACCTCAGAAATCCTATGTAGGGTCACTATGAGTCTGAACTGACTCGATGACACCTACCAAGAAGGACAACGTGTTTATTTATTCTTAAAGTAAAATCCAAATTCCCACCCTAGATTCTCCTAGTTCTACAGAGCCATCTCGCACCCATCCCATATGCCATGCCCCTCCATCCTAATGAACTCCTTCTGTTAAGGTTTGGCCAGCCTTACCATCTCTACATCAGCTCTTCCCTCTGAATGATTCCCTCTTTCATCTTTACAGCTGATCCTATATTGCCATATAAATTTTATTTTTGAATGTTCTGTCCCTTTGGGACTCTTAACATTCTAGTGTCTGCATTGAGTCTTTGTAACACTTATCACCGACTGACTGATATTTATTTATTTTACTTCTTGTTCTTAGTTTATTTCTAATGCACTCCAATAGAATCTAAGTATGGCAATTTCCAAGCTCTGTGTTTTATTTTATACTTGCACTGCAGTCTCTAAAACAATGTCGGATGTGTATTTAT
>NW_006408539.1:22487395-22495160 GCF_000296735.1 Chrysochloris asiatica
CATTTATGAGAGTCTCTCCGGGGAGACAATCGAAGGTTTTACTCAGAGCAAAGTCATGATTGCACATACGATTCTACATAATCAGTCTGGAAGCAACATGGAACGTGTGCTGAAGACAAGAGTGAGTCAGGAACACTAGTGAGGTGCCACCTCAGTCATCCAAGAAGGGTAACGAAGCGTGGAGTTTGGGTGAGTAACAGGGAGGTGGAGAATTCTTGATGCGTGAACTAAACTATTCTGCACTTTCTCTGCCTCTACCAGCCACACGCTTTCTCAGGTCCCTTTTATATCTGGCTGTTCTCATCATAAAGCTCAAGAGAAGTGATTCCTAACCCCTACATTCAATAGCTCTACAATGGCTACAACAATGGATGCAAACATTTCAACAGTAGTGAAAATGATCAGAATCAGGCAGAGATTTATGTTACATATAAGGTCTCCATCATTTAGGGTTGATACAATAGCAACAAACAATACCAAGTACTCACATAGATTCACTGATAATACCCTAGACAATCTTTTTCCTGCATGGCAGTGTACTGTGAAATTGACATATCTATTTTTTTTTTTGCTTTATTTTTTCCTGCTTCACATAAGGTCATGCACAGTCCATGAGAGCAGGTATCTTGCCTGTCTTGTTCAGAAATGTACACCTTGGTTCTTAATCCAATGCCTGGTGCATGGTACTGAAGAATATTGGCAGAATGGGAGAATAATGAATTGAAGATATACTTTACAGGCTACATCTAATAGTGTCCTGGTGTGGCGCTGTGGGTTAATGAGTCAGACTGCAAAGCTGTTTGAACTGCAAGGTCAGTGGTTCAAGCGCACCAGCTGCTCCTCAGAAACCCCATACAGTGTCACTATGGTTCAGAATCGACTCGACGCCACTTAACAAAACAAAATGGTGCTGAAGGATAAGCACTGGACTGCTAACCAAAATGTTGGTGGTTCAAACCAACCAGTCACTCCTCAAAATCCTGTATGGAGTCACTGTGAGTCGGAACCAACTACAAGTCACTCAACAACAACAACATTTAATAGGCTTGGTAACAATTGCAATATCCATGAAGGAAAAACAGGGAAAGAAAAATCGAAGGAGATTTCATAGTGCAGTTCTGGGTAACTGGCTGGAGGTACAACTGATTGGGAGATATCATGACACAATGGTTAAGTGCTTTGTTGCTAACCATAAGGTCAGTTGTTCGAAACAATAGAAGCTCTGTGGGAGAAATGACCTGCTGATCTGCTCCCATAAAGACAGCCTAGGAAACCCTTTGGGCAACTCTCTTCTGTCCTTTAGGGTCACTATGTGTCAGAATCATCTCAACGGCACACAACCACCCCCACTTGTTAAAGAAAATGAATTGATAGGGAGTAGGGGCTGGCACAAAGCAAGAAGGATGTGCGTGTGAAGGAAAGGCAGACTTAAAAAAATATATTGCATCTGTGAAGGTTAAAAGATGGTGATTCTAGAAGATAATTGAAGTTGGTGGTGGTGGTGTAGTGTGCCGTGGAGTTGGTTCTGACTCATAGTGACCCTGCATTGGGCTTCCGAGGCTTTAATCTTTACAGCAGCAGAAAGCTTCATCATTCTCCCACGAAACGTCTGGTAGTTTTGAACTACTAATCTTGAGGTTAACAGCCTGACTCGTAACCAGAACCCCTAACTGGAGTTGTTGTTGTTAAGTGTCGTCGAGTTGGTTCCGATCCATAGCGACCCTGTATAGGTTTCCGAGGAGCAGCTGGTGAGCTTGAACCTCCAACCTTGCAGTTCAAATGGCTTTGCCGTCAGACGTATGAACCCACAGCACCACACCAGGAGTAGTTGAATATTTAGGCTAGGCATTCAAGAGAAACATTGAGCTATACTTCTACATATATACGATTCCATGTTGCTGTTGTTAAGTGTTGTCCAGTTGTTTCCAAATCATCGGGACCCTGTACAGGGTTTCAAAGGAGTGGCTGATCTTTTGAACCATCAATTTTGAAGTTAGCAGTTCGATGGCTATCCTACAGTGCCACACCAGGACTCCATTATAGAACATGTATTTAATGCTTGAGAATGCAGGAAATGGCCTAAGGAAAGACTATAAATATTTAGAAAGAAAAAGAAAAAAGTTAGGGGTTTGAGTTTCCCCAAATGTGGAGGTTTCGTGGAGGACCCTGAGCTGGCTCTTTGTCACAGCAGTGGTTGGTGACGAAGGAAAGTCCATGGAAGTCATGAGAGGCACAAGCTACCAGGAATGCTTCTAGAAAATGGCAGCACATTTTTTAAAACAAAAGTAAATTTTTAAAGAACCAATAATACAACATGAATCTGAGTCTATTGAGGTTGGTAGTGAGGTTGGCCCAGGATCGGACATGTTTTGTTCTGCTGTGCATGGGGTCACTATGAATCGGTTCCGACTCGATAGCACCTGACAACAACAACATAGGGCTTCCAAGGAGGACCCGTGTTGAACCACAGACCTTGCAACGAACAGTCCAGTGCTTATCCTAAAGTGCCATGCCAGCACTCCGGTTTCAGTCTAGCCCGTGTGAATCATTACCCTACATTCATTATGAGTATTCAATAAATACTACAGAACTAATCCGCTACTAATTAATACTATGACCTTTGGCAAATTCCTCGGGCTAGTCGATGCAGAAATTCCATGGTACCTGGCCATTTAACCTCTATATGTACTGTTGTTAGGTCTCATCAAGTTGGTACTGACTCATAGTGACCTTATACACAGCAGAATGAAATACTGCCCAATCCTGGGCCAACCTCACAATTGTTGCCACACTTGGGTACATTGATACTGCCACGTTTGTCAGTCCATCTCACTGGGGGTCTTCCTCTTTTTCTCTGATCCTCCACCTTACCAAACATGATATCCTTATCCTGCGACTGGTCCCTTCTGACAATATGTCTGAAGTATAACAGATGATATTTGTCCATCCTGGCCTCCAAGGAGCACTCTGGTTGCACTTCTTCCAACACAGATCTATTGGTTTTTTTGGCAGCCCATGGCACCTTCAATACTCTCCTCCAACACCATAACTCAAAAGCATCAATTCTTCTATGGTCTTCCTTATTCACTGTCCAGCTTTCGCATGCATATGAGGTGATTGAAAATACCAAGGCTTGGGTCAGGTGCACCTTAGTCCTCAAGCTGACATCTTTGCTCTTTAACACTTTCAAAAGGTCTTGTGCAGCAGATTTGCCTAATACATCGTTTGATTTCTTGACTGCTGCTTCCATGAGTGTTGATAGTTGATCCAAGAAGAATGAAGTCCTTGACAACTTCAATTTTTTCTCCATTGATAAGAATGTTGTTTATTGGTCCAGTGGTGAGAATTTTTGCTTTCTTTACATTGAGATGTAATCTACACTGAAGGCTGTGCTCTTTGATCTTCATTAGTAAATGTTTTAAGTCCTCTTCACTTTGAGCAAGCAAGGTTGTATCATCTGCATATCACAGATTGTTGGTCTTCCAGAGGAAGACAGACTAGGCAGAAGGAGTGATGAATTACTTCTGAATATTTAGTCACTGAAAACCTTATGAATAGCAGAGAAACACTGTAGGTGTTAGTTTGATCATTTACTCAAACAGGAATTGTCCAGATGTTAAGTAAGACTCCTTCAAGTCTTCTACTATATGTTCTAAAGAAAAATACACTTTGTCTTGTTGTTGGTAAGTGCCGTTGAGTCGGCTCCAAGTTATAGCAACCCTGTTTAGCATTTCCGAGGAGTATCTAGTGGGTTTGAACCACCAACCTTGCAGTTCAAATTGGCATTGCAGTCCAGTGTTTATTCTTCAGCAGGGAGAGCACACTACTAGGCCAAAAATACAATTCTGTTTTCTTCTTCAGCTTCTTCGAACACCTTATTGCAACCTTTCTTTTCTGCTTTTGAAAACCAGTTTTACTAAATCACTTCTTCTTGTTAAGTGCCATTGAGGGATTCTAACTCACCGCAACCTCCCAGTATAGGGTTTCCGAGGAGCGGCTGGTGTGTTTGCGGTTAGCAGTTCAATGTTCATCTAATAGCACCAACCAGGTGTAGTTTTGTTGCAGAGTTCTTGGGTGTCACAAATGGTGATACACTGAATACTAACTGAAAGATTAGGGTTCAAATCTCCCCAGAGTTCACTTGGAAGTCGGGCATCTGAAAGGTCACAGCACTGAAAACCCTACAGAGCAGTTCTGCTCAGCACTATTAGTTAGAATCTATTCGGTAACAACCAACAATAATTTTATAGGGAAGTTGCACAATAGTTTTCCAGTTTTCACCAATATCATCAATCCAAAGTAGAATACAGAAAGGGAATATAGATGTACAATGGGCGTAAGAAAATAACACCCAGGTACAAAATATCTTTTGCTTGATCATTTATCCAAAGACTAGAAGGATGCATAATGTACCAAAAACAAATAGCAACCACAAACCAGTTTTATGATCTTTATGAATATTTCAAAGAGCATCTGGTTCCATGATTACTGTCAATTGTTATGAATTTTCTTTCCCTATCCATAAAGTATGTATGTGATTTCAAATATTCACTAAAGTACTACAAAACTTTTCTCCAAGTGGATTTTGGGAATCACCAGGAAAGACAACTGCATTAGATGTGAGAGTCACGTTTGAGATGATCTAATTATTGCTATTATGGTGAAATTGCTCAGCTCCACTGATTTTTGGATACAGAATAGTCCTCCCTTAAGTTTCCTAAGCTTAGAAATTTCAGAAGTCATTTTGTTTATACCAGAGGTACAAAGATGAATGAATAATAAAATCATTCTATTTCACTTAATGCAAATGATCATTTAATAATCAGGATAAAATATTATCATTAAGTTAAGTGCCCTTGAGGCAGTACTGACAGACTCACAGTGTCCCTGTATAGGGTTTCCAAAGAATGGCTGGTGGGATTGAACTGCCAAACTTTGGGTTAGCAGTCCAGTGCTTACCTTTCGGTGCCAGACAAGGACTCCAATATTTGAGAGCAAATTGGAAAGCATAATGATGTTTTCTATACCATGTATTCAATTTTTCCTAAATATCTTTCATTCACATTGTATATTCTTCAGTGTCCCTCATTTTTAAAACGTATTTATTCAAATCCTGTTTCCATGATCTTATTTACATAAACTGAACCTGTCTTAAACTGATGAAAAGATGTAGTGATTTTATATCATTCTCAGAGACAAAGGTATTTTAATAGATTATTTTATGAGAACATTGTAAACTAATTGTGGTAGAATGTTCATCCTTAAACCAACAAAGAACTTATAGCATCAAATTTTCAAAATTTCAGGAAAAAAATAAAGATGATATTAGAATAGTTTGGAAAACAGAGATCAAAGAGAATAGATATTGTTGTTATTATTATGTGCCCTTGAGTCAGTTCCCACTTTAGCCATCCTATGCACAACAGACAAAAGACTGCCCTGTCCTGGGCCATCCACACAATTGCTGTGACATTTCAGCCCTAGTGCAGCCACTGTGTCAGTCCTCCTCATTGACTCTTCCTCTTTTTCATTGACTCTCCACTTTCCAAAGCATGATGTCCTTCTCCAGGGACTGGTCCCTCCTGAAGACATGTACAAAGTAAGAGAGACAAAGTCTTTCTATCCTTCCTTGCAAGAAACAGCCCGTCTATAATTCTTCCAACATAGATTTTTTTTTGTTCTTCCATCAGTCCACAGTATATTCAATATTCTGAGCTGATACCATTATTCAAACACATCGGGGAATATAAGAGACCACAGTTCCAGTTTAGTTTCTGTCATAGCGGGATGGACAGACTGTCTTGGTCAAGTCACTGCACTGTTTGAACCTCAGCTTCCTCAACAGTAAAACTTAAAGACATTGTATTGATTATGATCTGTTAGAACGAAATTTCTGAGTCATAAAATGATCTTCCTGAAGTGTGGATGGTAGACAAATTAATAGGAATAATAATAACCAGTTTAAAAAGTGTCTTTTGTTGGATCATTTATCCAAAGTCTGGGAGGACACCTAAAAGTAAAAGTGCATTGAAAATTAACTATAAAGGTTTATTTTAAGCAGCCTCAATACAGCAAAGGAAAGACACGGGGTGTTTTCATTATTCTTAATGATCGATACCAAGCTGTGTGTTAAGCCCCCATCATCTGTAACCAAGTGGGAGAGAATTGAACAAAGGGTGCAGAGATACTGTTTAATAGCTTGCCTACAAACAAACAAAATACAATTGCCATAGAGTCGAAGGTCAAGCCTTGTGACCTTGTGTGTGTCAGAGAGAAATGTGCTCCACAGGGTTTCCAATGACTGATTTTTCAGACGTAGTCGGCCAGGCCTTACTTCCAAGGCCCCTCTGGGTGAATGGGACTGCCAATATTCTGGTTAGTAGCCAAGAGTTTAATCCTTGGTGCCACCCAGGAATTTCTTTCCCAATTTGTAAAAAAAAAAAATCTATTCTCAGATCATTCTGATGTGAATCAAACCCCAAACCCAAACCTATTGCCACGAATAGATTATCACTTCCACTGACTATAGGATAGAGCACATACCCAAAAGACTTACCTGTGGGTATGTATTCTAGACACTGCATTTGTGGGTTGGAAGCAGAATTGCACTGTGGGTTAATGCGCTGGTCTGCAAGGTGGGTGGTTCAAGCTCAGCAGTCACTCTTTGGAAAGCCCAGACTGGGTTGCTATGAGCTGGGACCAAATCAATGGCACCTAACAATAACAACATCCTTCCTACTTAGAGTATTCTCATGCCTGCTGAGATCTAGTGGGACTTCACAGACACAGAAATAAGCGGAGAATAGTAGTTGCCCCCCCCCTTTGAGACTGCTGTTGCTAGTTGCTGAGGAATCAATTCTGAGTCAAGATCATCCAGTTATGCTGTGTAGACCTGTCCCTTTGAGCTGTCTTCACTGTGGCCTTCGAATCTTCTGGTTCCTCCAGGTGAGGGCCAACTGCTAACACCTTTCTGCAAGTAATCACACTCTTAACTGTTGGAACTTACTGATGACACTTAACAACAATAAAGTAAGTATATAGAGCCCTGATGGGGCACTGTAAGATAAGCACTGGACTGCTAAACTACAGAGTCAGTAGTTCAAACCTACCAGTCACTCTCAGAAACTCTATATAGCGTTGCTATGACTCGATGGCACATCACAAGAACAACAAAGTTAGTATATTAAAAGCCCTAGTGGGTGCTATGGGATTAACACTGACCTGCTAATGGTTAATTCAGCAGTTCAGACCCACCAGCTGTTCCTAGGACTCTATACAGGGACATATGAGGGAAACAGACTTGTTGGCACACAACCACCACCTCCATGAGTCAGAACTGGTTCAACAGAACAATGGTAAGAGTCTGGCTGTAAGGTCTGCAATTTGAACCTATCAGCCACACCTTGGGAGAAAAATGTGACGGTTTGCTTCCATAAAGATTTACAGTCTTGGAAACCCTATGGGGCAGTTTATTCTGTTCTGTAGGTTACTATACATTGAGACCACTTCCACGGCAACAAATTAAGGGAGTAGGAAGTATATTGGGTATTTAGGTCTGAAAGAGAACAAGAAAAAGTAAAATGAAATTTATGAATAATACATGAAAAATAACAGAAGACTTGCTGGCACCGTTGTGAAATCTCTCTGAGAATAAACCAATATAGAGTTGTTGTTGTTGTTGTTAAGTGCCGTCGAGTCGGTTCTGACCCATAGCGACCCTGTACAGGGTTTCCGAGGGTGTAAATCCTTACGGGAGTAGAAAGCC
>NW_006408539.1:22495260-22564748 GCF_000296735.1 Chrysochloris asiatica
CTTAAGGTTCGCAGCCCGATTCGTAACCACTATGCTACCAGATGCTAGAAAAGGGATGTGGTTAAATGATACAGGGACGGCTGAGCACACACAAGTTAAACAGCAGGGCAGAAGGAAGAGCCGGAGGGGAGCAGGGAGAACAGAATGGAGAGCCCTTTTCATTGGCTCTGTTGAACATGATTTCTGATCCAGGTTTTCTCTTGGTCCTCTTTCCTCATCAAGGAAATGCCTAGGACAACACATTCCGGTGCTCTATATAAGCTAGGAGTTCACCCAGAGGAAACAGATGAGAATGATGGAACAGGAGGGTTCGTTTTTCTCAGAATCATTAATTCCCCTGTTAAATGCCACTACAAAACTCTGAGTGAGTGAGTGATTACAAAAACCCTTTTATCGACTACAGAAATAATTGTGTGAAGAAGCGACATTGTTTTTAAGTACTGTCCAGTCAGTTCCAAGTCATCGCTACCCTATATAGGGTTTCTGAGGAATGGCTACTAGTAGGTTTGAGTCTCCCACTTTGCAGTTAATCTTGTTGTTGTTAAGTGCCATAGAGTTGGTTCTGACGCATAGCGACCCTGTATAGGGTTTCCAAGGAGCAGCTGATGAGCTTGAACCACCGAACCACTGACCTTACAGTTCAAACGGCTTTGCTATCTGGCGCATTAACCCACAGCAACCTTACCAGGATTCCGCAGTTAAGCTTGGTGGTGATGGAGGTGTGGAGAAATATAGAGAAGACTCTACAGAGGATCACTGGCTACAGATGGCCTTAGGCACACAAGATATGGAATTCTAAGCTTATTTACACCTCTCCTAACTAATCTTGGATGATTTATGTGAGAACATTTTTAGACGAAGCTCTTTTAAAATGTTTTCTGCCTAAAGCAATTTGTACATTGCACTGTCATTTCAGACATTTTTAATATATGAAAATACATTTGTAAACCAATTAACTAAAGTTCCAAAAAAAATCCTGGAAGCAAATTAAGGAAATTTAAGTAGTAAAATCTATATTCCACATTTCAGACAGAAAATGATAATGTTTTTGTTTACGGTGTTGTTAGGTCCCATCAAGTCGGTACCAACTCATAGCTACCCTGTGCACAACAGAATGAAACACTGCCCGGTCCTGGGCCAACCTCACAATTGTTGCCACACTTGAGCCCACTGATGCTGCCACTTTGTCAATTCATCTCACTGGGGGTCTTCCTCTTTTTCTCTGATCCGCCACCATACCAAACATGATATTCCTCTTTAGTGACTGGTCCCTCCTGACAATATGTCCGAAGTATGAGAGACAAAATCTGGCCATCCTGGACTCCAAGGAGCATTCTGGCTGCATTTCTTCCAATGTTTGTTCTTCTGGCAGCCCATGGCACTTTCAATATTCTCCTCCAACATCGTAACTCAAATGCATCCATTCTTCTACGGTCTTCCTTATTCACTGTCCAACTTTTGCATGTATGATGTTAGATGATGATAATGTAAGACTTATCTATGTCCACACTTTCTTTTTCTCCATTCAGTTTATATTTTTGAGCTTTGTCACTATTTATTCATGATTTCAAGGGGGCCCTGCTTGCTATCCACTTTAATAGTATTGGATATCATCATATTTTGAGAAAAGGGGATTTTCCTCAGAAACACAAAATCTAACTATTAAAAAAAAAAATACATGTCAATTATTTTTGTTGTCATCTCTAAATAATTAAATCAAAAACCAAATTAAACCAAACACTTATCGCTTGATGTTACTACTCCCCAAGTCATATGGAGACAGCAGCATACATCCACAATATCTCATTACAAAAAGGATGAAAGATGAAACATGATACTAGCCTCTGTAATGATTTCTTGTTGCTAGGTGCTGTCCAGTCAGCTCCAACCGATAGTCACCTTATCCCAACAGTAAGAAGTACTGGCCAGTCCTGCACAAAGTCACAATTGTTATGCTTGAGTCCAGTGTCGATGCCACTGTGTCAATCCGTCTCATTGGGGTGCCTCCCTCTTTTTCAATGACCCTCCACTTTACCAAGCATGGTGTTCTTCTCCAAGGACTGGTCACTCCTGATAATATATCCAAGTATGAGGTACTTGGCTTCTAAGGAGCATTCTGGTTGTACTTCTTCCAACACAAATTTGTTCTTCTGGCAGTCCATAGTAGTGTTGTCTCATACCATAACTCAAATGTATCAATTCTTCTACGGGCTTCCTTATTCATTGTCCAACTTTCACCTGCATATAAGGCTATTGAAAATACCATGGTTTAGGTGCACCTTAATTTTCAAACTGACATCTTTGCTCTTGAACACTTTTAGGAGGTATTATGCAGCAGATTTGCCTAATGCGATATGTCACTTCAGTTCTTGACTGCTGCTTCCATGTATGTTAATAGAGGTTGGAAGGCAACTCAAAATACAATCGGGGAAGAGCAGACTTCTCAAAGTAGGGTTAACCATGATGACACGAATGGATTAAAGTTTCGGAACCTTCATTTACTAATGGGCACAACTTAAAATGAGGAGAAACAGCTGCAAACATCCAGTAATAGTTAGAACATGAAATGTACAAAGCATTAAGCTAGGAATATTGGAAACTGTCAAATATGAAATGGAACTCATAAATATCGCTATCCTAGGCATTAGTGGTGGTGGTGGTGGTGGTGTGCCACTGGGCCAGTTCCAATTCATTGTGACCCTGTATAGGGTTTCTGAGGCAGTAAATCTTTATAGGATCAGAAAGCCTCATCTTTCTCTAGTGGAGCATCTGGTAGATTCAAACTGTTGACCTCATGGTTAGCAGACTAAGGCATAATTACTACATTACTAGGATTCTTTATCCAAGGCATTAGTGAGCTGAAATGCACTGGCATTGGCCATTTTGAATCTGACAATCATGTGGTTTACTATACAGGGAAAGATAAATTGATCACATTCATCATCAAAAAGAACGTTCCAATATCTGTCATGAAGTACAATGTTGTTTGTGAGAGTATGATAGTATTCATACACCTACAATAAAGACCAGTCAATAACACTATGATTTAAACTTTAACCAACCACTAGAGCCAGTGATGAGGAGAGTAAAGAAACAGTACAAGGAAAATACACAATCAAATATATAAAACCCTTTGATTGATATAGTGTATCTAATACAGATTACTTGTCAGGAATTTCACTAGAAAGAGTACATTTATGTAAGCAATCTATTGCCCAAGTTGTTCACCTATAGAATGGTAGCTGAAGGCACTGAAGGATGGAGAGGAAGCCCGGTATGGCACACTAGACCAAAAGGTCAATTGAATCACAAGGTCTGCTGTACTAACTTACCAACTGCTCATCAGAAACCCTGTGCAGAGTTGCTCGGAGTCGGAATCAACTCAATGGCGTTTAACAACAACATAACAACTGAAGAACTAATAATGTATACATATGAGAGTAAGACAAATAGTATTGCTGCTAGGGTTCCAGTTCACACATGCACATGTTTATTACAAATAAAACATGTTTAAGCAAGTCTCTGAGATTAGTGGATGACTACAGACAAAGCTCTCTCAGTAAAAAAACTTTACTTAGTTTCCTTAGGATGCCTTTAAAAAAACAAAAACAAAAAAACAATGGTCCAGTCAAAACAGTGGCTCCCAAACAGATCTACTGGGTCAGTTCAATTCAAGACAGGGGTCAGCTCAGAATGTAATGACGACTGTTTTTGGAGATCCCAGAAGAGTAAACTTGATCAGTTTTTTTCAAATGACACAGAATAATGGCAGGGGTATATCATGAATAACTTTTAAGAAAATTGAAAACATATTTATGAGAAAAAAGACCAGCAAAATTGCACCAAGGATTTTTTTTTTTACCCTTCCATTATGGCAGTATGTTGTTGTTGTTGTGATGTGCCGTGGAGTCAGTTCTGACTCATAGTGACCCTGTACAGCGTTTCTGAGGCTGTAAATCTTTACAGGAGCAGAAAGCCTCATCTTTCTCCCATGGAACAGCTGGTAGTTTCGAACTGCTGACCTTATAGTTCTCATCCAGGTTCATAACCACTACGCTACCAGAGCTCCTTATATGGCAGTATACCTGCTCCTTATTTAAGGTAGCTAGGCATGTTCTACAAACAAGAATTTCATTGGGAACTGACCTCATGGTCCATACAGCCCATGTCTTATCCCTTCAGACTTATTTTTGCTCTCCAAATCAAAGAAAATTTCAAAGGAACACAGATTGAGTCCAAAACAAGATGTTAAAACATGCATTTGATGTGGTATAAATTGAAGAGCTCAGGAGTCATTGGGAAAAAGAGAGAGAGAAACAGCTCCTTCAAAAAGACATAGACCTAAATGGAAAAGAGTTCAAGAAGCAATAGCTTCACATTTTGGTATATATGTTTATTAAGGTGTCTATGATTTTGTAGCAACACTGTATTTATTGTTGTTATTAAGTGCCTACGAGTTAGTTCTGACCCATAATGGTCTTGTATAGAGTTTCTAAGGAGTGGCTGGTGGATTTGAACTGCTGACCTTGCAGTTAGCAGTCCAGTACTTAACCTATAGTGCCACACCAGGACTCCTATACTTCATTTACTTACTATCATATACTTGTATAGTGTTTTTGAATTATCATGATTTTTTATTAAAAAGACTGTAATTTTGAATAGAACTTATCATTTTGTACAATAACTTATGTATTTTTGAGCCTGCAGAATTTAAAGTAACTGAGTTATATTAATTATAGATAAGTTCTGGACTGCTAACCAGAAGGTTGGAGGTTCAAACTCAACAATCGCTCCTCATAAACCCTATACAACAACATATTAATCATAATTCACATAGGATTTTGATAAGTGTTTTGAAAGATCACATTCCTAATGCACACCTTTCGGATGTAAACCACACAACATCCATTGTTGGTCATGATCCACACAGCTGCAGGTCTTTGTACAGTCAATAAAATACAGATAAACAGCTTTCTGATATTCTTGGCATTTAGCCAAGATACCTCTGACATAAGCAATGATATTCCTCATTCAACATCATCTTTTGAATCCAACTTGGATTTCTGGAAGTTTCCTGTAAATGTATGATTGCAATTTGTGATATGCCAATGATGCAATCTTGCTTGCTGAAAGTGAATAGGTCTTAATGCATTTGTGGATCAAGAGTAAAGACTATAGTGTTCACTATGGATGAAACCAGTTTTGGCTTATCTTCAATATGGTTTACTGGTATGTGATACAAATTATGTTGTTCAATCATTTCCACCTTTTGTTATATCACTGTTCTTTGGGATGGGGCACAGGTATAGCTCTCTTCCATAGAATTACTCAATCTGTACACTGAGCAAACAATAGGAGAAGCTGAAGTATATGAAGAAGAACATGGCATACGAATTGGAGGAAGATTCACTAACAATCTGCAATATGCAGATGAAACAACCTTGCTTGATGAAAGTGAAGAGAACTTGAAGCACTTATTGATAAAGATCAAAGGCTTCCTCAACACAGAGGAAACATAAATCCTCACACCTAGACCAATAAGCAACATCATGATAAACAGAGAAAAGATTAAGATTTTCAAGGATTATATTTTATTTGAATCTGCAATCAATGTCCATGGAAATAGCAGTAAAAAAATGAAACAGCATATTTCATTGGACAAATCTGCTGCAAGAGACCACTTTAAAGTGTTAAAAAGCAAAGATGTCATTTGAAGAGTAAGGTGTGCCTGACCCAAGTAACAATATTTTCAATCATCTCATATGTATGTGAAAGTTGGAGAATGAATAAGGAAGCTTGAAGAATTGATGCCTTTGAATTATGGTACTGGTAAAGAATATTGAATATATACCAAGAACTGTCAGAAGTATCTATCTTGGAAGAAGCCAGAATGGTGTTTAGAAAGGAGCATGAGAACTTTGCCTAACATATGAGGAGGTTTTAAAAAGTACATGGGAAAATGGACTAAAAGATCATTGACTTTTTCCACGAACTCTTTGAAGTCCCTTGTATTTTGTTAATGTTATAAGAAGATAGCACGATGGCTCCATACGATAAGCAGTAGACATGAAATACAAGGTTCACGGTTCGAGCCCGCCAGGTGCTCCATGGGAGAAAGATGAGGCTTTCCGCTCCCTGAAAGATTTAAAAACCTTGGAAATGCTCTGCGGGTTTGCTATGAGTCAGAATATCCTTGATGCCACTTAATAAAACAACATCAGTAAGAATCAGTCTCTGTAAAAGGACATCATGCTCGGTAAAGAAATGATCAGTGAAAAGAGAAAAGACCCTAGATGAAATGAACTGATACATTGGCTACAACATTAGGGTCAATTAAATATAGTCAGGACCGCAGTGTTCCTTCCATTCTGCTGTGCATAGGTCAGGATGAGTCCAAAATGTCTGGACAGCACCTAGAGCTTACAATATAATTTCAGCTTCCAATAGAATTTCAAGTACACCATCAATGCATCGCTTCATGCTAAAAATAACCATTCTACTCAAGAAAAAATGTCTTTAAAATTTTACTTTGTTTATGTTTCAAAAATAAATGTACTTATCTTGAAGTGAAGCATATTTCACACACTAAAAAACTATTAATACTTTGCTGCAGAGATTTCATTTTAACTGCAGAGAAAAAATACTTCCTCCTTCAATAAAATCACTATAATTGGCAGTTCAGCAGGTTACCCTACAGTGACCAGATAGCCAAATAAGTAAACGGTATGTTGTTGTTGTTGTTGTTATGTGCCGTGGAGTCGGTTCCGACTCATAGTGACCCTGTACAGGGTTTCCGAGGCTGTAAATCTTTACCGGAGCAGAAAGCCTCATCTTTCTCCTGCAGAACAGCTGGTAGTTTCGAACTGCTGATCCTGAGGTTCGCAGCCCGATTCGTAACCACTACGCTACCAGAGCTCCTTAAGTAAACCATATATGAGTTTAGATTTAATAAGGCAATAAAAGGTTCAAAGGTCCTGTTACTTTACAATTATTAAGGTTGAGACGTCTGAGATGTCAATAGAGGTGTTGAGGAGATAGCACAAAAACTTCCTAACCAGTGACTGTCCTGGTCCCCCTCAGCACCACCGGGACCCCAGAGAACCACAGGCTGAGAAGCCTCTAACCATCTCCTCAGCCACTCTGTAATACCTTGCCTTTAGGACAAAATGCCTGAAGTACCAGAGCTTCTAGTCAATTCTATCTGATTCAACCCCCAGCTGAGCACTTGTATTTTCACTCCAGAAACACTGAATCAGAATGTACATTTTAACAAGCTCTCTAGGCAGTTCTCTAAGAAGCCTTATGTATAAAAGTCACCTGGGAATCTCTGAGAATTCTTATGCCTCTAAGGAGCTATAAGATTCTTATGTATACATAAGAATGACTTAGGGCTTTATAAGGACTACCTGGAGACCTTGTCTAAATGTAGATTCTGATTCAGTATATCTAGAATAGAAATGCAAGTTCTAAGTAGAATGTCAATTGAAATGAACCCGTTCAAATCCTAGATATTCCTTACCTTTAACAGTATATTGAACTCAATATACTAAATGAATACATGTACATGAGAGTTCACATTAGTGTTGAACTTGTCTACATACTTTTTATATCCTTGTGGGATTCTAGGCCAAGGTAGTGTATTCCAATATTTTACAATGATGGAAGGGCTCCAAGTTCATACTGTCCAGTATAGTGACCACTAGCTGAGTGGAGTCCTGGTAAGGCAATGAGGGCAAGCACTGTACTACTATTCACAAGGTGGGCAGTTCAATTCTACCAGCTGCTCCTTGAAAACCCTATTAGGGTTGCTATGAGTTGACTGCACTTAACAACAAAATAAACTGTATGTGGTTAATGGGATCAACCACTAAGGTGAAGGTTGGCAGTTCCATTACACCAGCGGCTCCGCAATAGGCACTCTGCTTTTGTAGTACTGTTGGTGTTGCTAAGTGCCGTAAACTCAGTTCCGACTCAGCAACCCTGTATAGGGTTTCTGAGGGGGCAGCTGGTAAGCTTGAACCGCCAACCTTACAGTTCAAACCAATCTTGAAGTCCAATGCATTAACCCTCAGCCCTCCATATCCTATGGGGCAGTTCTATTCTGGCCTATAGGGTCACAGTGAGGTGGACTGAGCTCTTTTCCCATTTTATGTTATCTTGTACTGTGAAAACCATGAAAGCCAGTACTAAATACGACTGCCTCGTTTTCTGGGTCTTGCAAGTTTTCCACTTTGACAAGGTGCAATTTTACGACTTTTCTATCATCCACTTTAGTGGAAAATAATTGAGATTTTTTTTATCTGAGAGTTTTCCCACCTTTCACAAGTTCCAGCTTTCCCAGTCTCACTGTAACTTAGATGACTACACTACACTGCACTTACTTAATGACAATGGTTTCGGAGAGGGCAGGTCTAGGAAGGACTTTCAGAGTCAGCGTCAGCAGACACAATTCAGTGATGCTTCTTTGTCTTCTAGATTCAAAATCTACCAATCACTTAAAAAACAATAAATGGAAAAGATGCTTCTTTCTTTCGATTTTTAGTCCTTAATTAGAGTATTGCGGAGACAACGATGTAGAAACATTGATAATCAGTGTCTGTTTGTACTACTAAATTAAAAATGGATCTGTATCGCCTGTGTGAAATAAAAATTTAATTAGATGTTTCTAGAAAAACTAGTTCCTATAATAGCCATAATTTTGCATTAGATCAAGATGAAAATGATCTTCATAATCGAAGAAAACTCTAAATGTATTAAGTATGAACTAACCATTTTGTAAATGGCCGTTTAAATGCTGGTGAATTATAAGAATATTAATAAAAGTCTTTGAAGTGTGTCAAAGACATAAATGTAACTCTCATTAGCTCACTGAGTTCACTTTCAAAAAGCATTTAAAGTCTCAAAGATCAAATAACTCTAATATTCTTAGAAAGAAATCAAATAGCTATTATTATTCAATATTAATTTATTGTCCAAATGAAGATAATGCTATAATCTAGTTTCTTCTCTCTATAATTCTAAAATAGTATACTATACTATCATTTATTTACTCTGTAGCATAAGAGAAAAATTGGCCAGTATTTTTTTTTTAATCAACTGTATATAATAATTGATATCGGAACATTGCTGTTGTTGTTATATGCCGTGGAGTCGGTTCCGACTCATAGCGACCCTGTACAGGGTTTCTGAGGCTGTAAATCTTTACGGGAGCAGAAAGCCTCATCTTTTTCTCGTGGAACAGCTGGTAGTTTCAAACTGCTGACCTTGAGGTTCGCAACCCAATTCGTAACCACTATGCTACCAACATTAGGTACTTTTTTTTTTTTTTTTATCTTTAACAAAGTCCTATGTCAACTCTTATCTATCATTGTTATACAAAAAAAAAAAAAAAAAAAAAAAAAAAAAAAAAAAAAACTACGTATACATTTTTAGAAAATTTAGTTAAACTATCCATTCCTGTCCTTTTGTAGTACTGTGGGTTAATACATTCAGCCATCCATTCCTGTCCTCATGTAGTGCTGTGGGTTAATGAATTGGACTGCAAAGAAGGTTTAAACTGCAAGGTCAGTGGTTCAAGTTCACCAGCCACTCCTTGGAAACCTTATCCAGGGTCGCTATGATCTGGAACCGACTCGACAGCACTTCACAACAACAACAATCCATTTATGTATCTGCATCATCCTCATGAAGATAATAGCTTGAGGTGATGAAAAATCACTGCAGATATCTGGTCCTAAATTAATTAAATTGATGTTTTAGCTATTGAAGTTAAAATTGCTCTAATGAAGAAAAAGACTCCATGAATGCCTTTTATCAATAAACACTTTAAAAAGTTAATAAGTCCAATGTACGTTCATGGCAGCTCTAAAGTACACATTGCTAGTAAGACGGATGAACTAACTCCATGAGGAGAAAAGAAAACGCAACTGGTATGGAAGCTGATTTTAGATTTCAGCAGGCTGGCCTATCTAATCTTGCTTTTTCAATTCATGGCAATAATTGCCTACACTCACATCCCTACCACCTTCCTTCCACAGCTTGACTTCATCTAACAACATAGTGCTGTGAAGCCATATTAAAGAATTGACTGAAAATCTAAAATAATGACTATGAATCGGATTAATGACATTAGAGTCATGCTGTTCAACCATGTATTTACCTAAAGCAGAATCATAAATATGAGTGTCTTATGTCTCCCAGGATTTTATGAAAGTAAACATATTTGTACATGTCTGCATAATGCATGTTTAGTATTTGGGCATTAGCGGGATCAAGGTGACCACACAACTGTTCTATTATTAATTTGACACTGCAATGCGACCCTTTCTGTTAGGGTCTGAATAAAAACATGAAATATTGTGCATTATAATGAGGATGTCAGTGCAGAGGAATATACATATATTTTTCCATTCTGAAGGGGTTAAATGTATAGCAACTTAATAGTTTGAATCTAGACAGCAATCAAACTAAGTGTAGCAATAAAAGCAATAGTACAGTGTGGTAAGAGCCCAGATGGGACTCAACTGAAAACATCTCAATATATATTTTTTAAGTCATGTCATCTTTAAAATGTTGGACAAGACAGTCACTTCCTAATAAGTTTTTGTTAGGACAAATGAAATATTTTGAGTACAGATAATGATTGTATCACATGCCACATAGCTAACATTTTGAACATTTTTTAAATTTTCTTTTGTTTTTTCAAAGCTTTTCAAAAAAAAATAGGTGCATTTGACATTGAATACTAAAATATTTCCATCTGTTGCACAGAGATAACTATAGTCATTTAAAAGTCTATTTTTAGGGAGGTAACAAGATGGTAGGCTAGACAGAAAGGCTATTCAGGCCCTCAATAAGGAAGATACCGAAAATGGAAAGGAAGAGGTGCAGATCATAGTCCCAGAAACCTGAGCTTTAGATGAATGGATAAAGAAGTGATTTGAATGCTTACTTGGTGACAAAGCTGAACAGATACAACCAAAAAAGGAGACAAACTGGTGACCTGCACCCACCAACCAGACACAGCATGGTCGCTTTAAGCTTTTGTGTGAGACTTCAGAGACAAGAAAACATATAGGTGTTATAGAAACATACCAGTGGCTCTGGGAGATTAAGGTGTGAATTGTTTTTCTTTTTCTCCTCACTCCCCTAGAGACTGGAGGAGAGGCTGGCCCTTATTGTGTATATCCCCAGGGAAGCTCCCATTCTTCTGGTGGTCTGAGCCACACAGAGGAAAACACCCACATCATAAGCCCCATTAAAGGATGGAGGCGGTAACTGTACTAACTCTGGTCAGGCAAGCCATCTCCAAATCTGAAGAACCAGCGCTGACCAGGCCTGGACTAGCTCCTGCTAGGAAAAGCAGCTGAATAGACATATGTGAGGATAGAGAAAGAAAGAGAGACAGAGGAAGGGAGGGACACAGAGAGGAAAGAATGAAAGAAAGAAAATTATTGAAGGAGACTTTAAAGGTAATAGAAGAGTAGGTAGCACAGAGGCATAATATTTATTGGTGGAGAGAAAAGTAAGAACTTTTTTCTTATATCCCTGTTACCCCGATGACCAAAGGTATGGCCAGACCCCACTTGTGTACACTGAGTACACTTCACTGGGAGTGTAAGCAGATGGAGGCCGGCCACACCTCTGGTCATCAGGGTGGAAGTTCCTACTGCCCAGGCAGTCAGAGGTGCATCCTAGTGTGTGGGGACCCAGCAGCGCCAAGCCCAGCATCTGGAATCAGGTGTGGGCTGCTCAGACAGGTAGAGTTGGCTTCATCCAGCCTAAGGCTAGGAGGACCTCTTACCCTCAACTGCCATGTGGGCTGGGAATGCCCTGATGCCCCCAGCTGCTTTGAGGTCTCCATGAACTACTGGGTGCCCAGAACAGACAACACATAGCCCTACAGGAACTCCATCTAGAGCTGAGAGGGTTACCTTCTCTTCCCTTGCCCACCCATGGTATGAGGTCCTGGGCTGGAATGACTGTAGAATCTTCTCTTCTCTGGGTCTGGCACCCACCCTGGTTTTTTTCCTTTCATTATTTTTGTTTTTTATTCTTTCTTGCTCTTATGCCTCTCTCTTGTTTCTCTCCTTTCTGTCTTCACTTTCATTTCTTTTTCTTTTTTCCACTTCTGTTCCACAACTGCTTCTGCTTCTGTCTCCCTTTTCCCTTTCTTCTTTCTTTTCTCTCTTTCTTTCTTCCTTTTCTCTTTGTTTTTCTTTACTACTCTCTGTTCTCTTTCCCTTTTACTCATTTCTCTCCCTAATTGTATTTACTTCTTTTTTAAAACAATGTTTCTCTTTTTTTATTTTCCTCTTTCCCTTTTCTCTTTGACATTTGCATTCTTTCTTGCTGTTGCCTGTTTTCTTTCTTTCTTTTTTCCCCTGTTTTCTCTTTTTTTGCTGTTGTTTCTTTCTTTTCCTTCTATCTTGTTTGTGTGTTTTCTCTTCTTTCATCACCCAACAGAGCACAGCAATCATGTCCATACAGCTCAGCCACAAGCATACTCTCAAAAACCCTACTCATCAGGCAAGAGCCAATACCAGCTGCTATACACTAGATCAACCAAAACAACCAGCATTAGCCAAATCCATTTTAAACTGAACTGCACAGATAGAGAAGGATGCATTGGATTCATCTCCTACAAAGACTCACCAGGAGGAAGTTAATTAGTCCTAAGAAAACACAAACATAATCATTAATTTAAAATAAATACAAAAACACCACAATGTCTTGAAAGCAATAGACAAGTTCTGTTCTCATGAAGAAACAAGACTGAGTGGCTCAAGAAAGTATCCAAGAAGCAGACCCAGAAAATGTTTTTGAGGATAAAAAGGCACTGGACTTGCCCAAAAAGGAATTCAGGATAATGATATTTGTTGCTATTGTTGTTAAGTGTTGTCAAGTCAGTTCTGACTCATAGAGCGCTTGCATAGGGTTTCTGAGGAGTGGCTGGTGAGTTTGAACCACCAACCTTGCACAGGAACCACCAAATGATGAACAGAAATGTCAAAGAAAATGAGAAAGAGCTCAGGAGAACATTACCGGAATAATCAAACAAAATTCATACAGCGTTGGAGAAAATATAAAACCTGCAAATATAAATCCACAAGATTGATACTAAAATTTCAGAAGTGGACAATACATTGAGAAGGCATAGGAGTATATGTGAATCAACAGAATCCCAAATTAGTGAACCTGAAGATAAATCTCTAGAAAAATCAGAAAAATAATGAAAAAATCTGAAGAAAACCTAAGATTCACATGAAAAAGTGTGAAGAGGATTATAGGTGCTTGAAATTCTAGAACAGGAAGAAACAAAGAAAAACACAGAAAAGACCGTCGAAGAGCTGTTGGAAGAAAAATTCCCTAACATCATGAAAGATGAGAAGCATCCAAGAAGCTGAACAAACCCTAAATAGGATAGACTCCAAAAGAAAATCACAAAGATATATCATAAACAAACTCTCCAAAATCAAAGACAAGAAAAGAACCCTGAAAGCAGCTTGGGAAAAATGAAAATTTACCTACAAAGGAGAACCATGCAGTTCTGGTTACTCAGTAGAAACCATGCAGGCAAGAAGGCAATGGGGAGACATGTACAAAACTCTGAAAGAAAAAAATTACTTATGAAGAATCATATAACTCACAGAAATGTGCCTCAAATATGATGGCAAAACTAGAACTTTTCCAGATAAGCAGAAATTAATGAAATATGTAATAACCAGACCAACTTTACAAAAAAAAAAAAAAAATTTAAACGGAGTCCTTTGAATTGAGAACCAACAGCAGACAATAACCTACAATAACAAACATGGCAACACCACTCAGAATTCAATCCAGATATTGCTGTTGTGGCTAAGTGCCGTCTAGTTGGTTACAAATCATAGCTACCCTGTATAGGGTTTCTGAGGAGTCACTGGTGAGTTTGAACTGACGACCTTGTGGTTCAAACTGACTTTGAGTTCCAGCATATTAACCTGCAATGCCACACCCAAAGGAAAACAAATCTATAAGTCCAAAAATAGGAATTAGAGATATCAATTTATAATGAAGATGATTCTAAGCAAAAAGGGAAAACAGTAGTTGCAAAATTCAAAGTGGTGAGAAAGTCAAGTAGATTTCAAGATGAAACATACTGTTTTCAACTAGGGAAGAAATTATTAAATACAGGTTAATCTCAAAGAAAATTAGTATGCATTCACATCAAATTTTTTTAAAAAAGGGAAAACCATGAAAATTTGTTGTTGTTGTTGTTCTTAGGTGCCATCGAGTCAGTACCGACTCATAGCAACTTTATGCACAGCAGAACGAAACACTGTCTGATCCTGAGCCAACCACACTACTGTTGCTACACTTGAGTCCATCAATGTTGCCGCTTGGCCAATCCATCTTGTTTGGGGTCTTCCTCTTTTTCTCTGATCCTCCACCTTACCAAGCATGATATCCTTCTTCAGCGACTGGTCCCTTCTTATAATATGTCCGAAGTATAAGAGACGAAGTTTGGCCATCTTGGCCTCCAAGAAGCACTCTGGCTGCACTTCTTCCAACATGGATCTGTTGATTCTTTTGGCAGCCCATGGCACTTTCAATATTCTCCAACACCATAACTCAAAAGCATCAATTCTTCTATGGTCTTCCTTATTCACTGTCCAGCTTTCGCATGCATATGACGTTATTGAAAATACCATGGCTTGGGTCATGTGCACCTTAGTATTCAAGCTGACATCTTTGCTTTCAACACTTTAAAAAAGTCTTGTGCAGCAGATTTGCCTAATGCAATATGTCGTCTGATTTCTTGACTGCTGCTTCCGTGAGTGTTGATAGTTGATCCAAGAATAATGAAGTCCTTGACAACTTCAATCTTTTCTCCATTGATAAGAATGTTGCTTATTGGTCCAGTGGTAAGGATTTTTGTTTTCTTTACATTGAGATGTAATCCATATCTAAGGCTGTGCTCATGAAAATTTAGTAAGCATTAAGACAACAGCAATGAAGAAATTGACAAGAAATTCAAAAACAAAATGGACTCCGTAACAGAAAATTATGTGGAACAAAAACCAGCAGCACCAATAAAACATATAGCAAAATGACTGCAATCAATTCATACTGATCAGTACTTACACTGAATGTAAATGGATTAAATGCACCAGTCAAGAGAAAGAGAGTAACAGAATGGATAAGAAAACAGGATCATCCAATATGCTGTTTACAAGAGACATATTTACACACAAAGACAAAAATAGATTAAAAAATCAAAGGTTGGGAAATTATATCAAGCTAAGGGCAATCAACAATGAGCAGCAGTGGCAGAATTAATAGGCATTAAGGCACAAACTAAATAAGAGACAAAGAAGAGAATCATCTCATGATTAAAGGTCAATTTAACAAGACGACATAACCATAATAAATACCTATGCTCCCAATGAAAGGGCCTCAAAATACATAAATTAAACTCTAATAGACTTGAAGAAAGAAAAAGACAACTCTATAATAATAGTTGTTGTTGTTAAGTGTCATTGAGTAGATTGTGACTCAACAACCCTGTATAGAGTTTCTGAGGAGCAGCTTGTAGGTTTGAGCCATCTAACTTGTGGTTCTTAATCCAGTGTTGATCCTACAGCACCACACCAGAAGTCCATAATAATAGTTGTTAATGTTAAGTGCCTTGGCGTCAGCTCCAATCTATAGCAACCCTGTATAGCGTTTCTAAGGAGTGACTGATGAGCTCGAACTGTCAACTTTGCAGTTCAAACCAACTTTTCAGTCTAGCCAATTAACCCACAGCACCATACCAGGACTCTGTAATAATAATTTTTGTTGTTAAGTGTCTTCAAGTTGGTTCTGACCCATAGAGACCTTGCGTAAGGTTTCTGAGGAGTGGCTGGTGAGCTTGAACTGCCAACCTTGTGGATCAAACTGACTTTGCAGTCCCGTGCATTAACCCACAGTGCCATACCAGGACTTCATAATAATAGAAGGCAATTTTAATACACCACTTTTGATGAAGAACAGAACAATTTGAAAGAAACTCAGCAAAGACAAAGAAGAGCTATACAACACAATCAACCAACCTGACCTCATACAGAGCACTCAACCCAACAACAGCACAATACACATTCTTCTCCAGTGCACATGGAACATTTCCAGAATAGACCATATATTAGCCCACAAAGCAAGCCTCAGTAAATTTATCAACATAGAAGTAATTTAAAACATCCTTTCAGATCATGATGCTCTAATGTTAGAAATCAACAATCAGAAGATCAAGGGGGAAAATCAAATGCATGATAACTGCGCTTGCTTAAAAGCTATTAGCTAACAAAACAACTTTTTAAAAAATGAAACAAAAATATTATTTGAATCAAATGAAAACGAAAACATAATATGCCAAACTCTTTGGGACACAGAAAAAGGGGGACAATTTATAGCAATAAATGCACACGCCCTAAAAGAAAAAAGATCCAAAATCAACACATTAATACAACATCTCCACCAATTAGAAAGAGAGCAGCAAAATAAGCCGACAGTCACCAGAAAAAAAATAAATAAATAAGGATTAGAGCAGAAAAAACTGGATTATAAAACAGAAACACAATAGAAAGAATCAACAAGACAAGAGTTGGTTCTGTGAAATGATTAATACAATTAAGAAACCCCTGGCAAATTTAGCAAAACAAGAAGATACAAATAACATGCATCAGGAACTATAGGACTGACGTTACAATAGAACCAACGAAACACAGAGAGCACTAAAGTCAATGCATCCACATACAGTCAGCTGATCTTTGACAAAGGGCTAAAACACATTAACTGGGGAAGAGATAGTCTCTTCAACAAGTGGTGTTGGTAAAACTGGAAATCTATTCACAGAAGAATGAAACAAGACCCATGTCTCACACCATGTACAAAAGCTAACACAACATGGGTTAAAGATCTAAATTTAAAAACCGAAAGATCACCAATGAAAAAATAGGGTCAAACTTAAGGGCTGTCGCACATGGCAAATATACATTGTCAAACATTGCTAAAAGCACACAAACAGTAGAAGACAAAACAGATGCCTGAGACCTCCTAAAATTTAGACACTAATGTGCATCAAAAGATCTCACCAAAAAAGTGTAAAAGGGAGTCTACTAACTGGGAAAAATTATTTTGCAATGGCATCTCAGATAAGGTACTGATCTCTAAAATTTATAGAAAACTGTACCACCTCTATAAGAAAAAGACAAACAACAACAAAAAAATGTAAAAATAGAAAGAGGACATGAACGGACACTTCACCAAAAAGACATTCAGGCAGCCAACAGACATGAAGAAATGTTCAGTAGCCATTAAAGAGATGCAAATCAAAGCAACAATGAGATACCATCTCATACAAGCACTAATAACAAATTTGAAAACAACAACAACAACAAAAATTCTGTGTAGGGTGTGGAGAGACTGGGACCCTTTTACATTGCTGGTGGGACTGTAAAGTGGTTCAAACACTATGGAAAACAATGTGACACTTCCTCAGAAAGTTGAAAGTAGAAATACCATATGACCCAGCAATCCCTCTACTTGATATCTATTCACAGGAAATAAGAGCCAGGACACGAATAGATCTATGTACATCCATGTTCATCACAGCACTGTTCACAATATCAAAAAGATGGAGACTGCGTAAATGCCCCTCAATAGAAAAGTAGACAAACAAACTTTGTTGCATATACACAATGTAGTACTGTGCAATGTTGAAGAATAACAATGAATCTGTGAAACACCTCACAACAAGGATGGACCTGGAGAACATTATGCTGAGTGAAATTAGTCAATCACACAAGGACAACTATTGTATGAAATCACTATTGTAATTACTGAAGAAAGGGTTTTCATGCTATAAGAAACATTTTTTGATGGTTACCAGTGGTGGCAAGGAAAAGGGAGGATTTACTAGCTAGAGAGTTGTTGTTGTTAAGTGCCGTTGAGTCGGTTCCGACCCATAGCAACCCTGTACAGGGTATCAGACGCTGTAAATCTTTACGGGAGCAGAAAGCCTCATCTTTCTCCCACGGAGCAGCTGGTAGTTTTGAACTGTTGACCTTGCGGTTCGCAGCCCTATTCGTAACCACTACACTACCACAGCTAGAGAGTAGACACATGTTAACTTGCGTTAGTCCACAAAGACAGTGTTCGACATCCTACTATGGTGAACTTCTGGTATGTTAAAAGTCCATGAGCACCCATCTAATATGCAACTATTAATCTCTCCATGTGTGTAAAAAAGCAGAGTAATGAGAATTGAAGATGCTTGGAATCAGTTAATCCAGTGAAAATGTGAACGTCAGTCTCCATGTCTCTGAGACCAGAAGAACTAGATGATGTCCAGCTACCAACTGCTCTGAAAGGGATCACATTAGAAGATCCTGGATAGAGTGGGATAAAATGTGGAGCAAAACTCAAAATTTTAAGACAAGATGAGGCTTACTGGTTAGAAAGAGACTAGAGGACCCCCAAACCATGGCCCTCTACCACCCTTCAGGTCTGGAAAGGAACTCACCTTCATGACCCCATTTTCAGCCAAGCAGTAGATAGGTATGTGGGGGAGACAAGCACACTAGTAAGGTATGCTCACCATGGGACAGACAATCATTTACAATCAAAAGGGTACCATTTACCTAAGGACAAAGTTGCAGAGGGATGGGAAGGTGGGTGGACTGAAAACAGGAAGCACAGGGAGGAAGTTGGGTAACTTGTTGCATGAACAGCATTGCAATCATTGAGATAAAAATGAAATAGATGAATATAAAACTGATGAACGTCTCTGTAAATCTTCACTCAATTTACAATAAAAAGTTTTTTTTAATCTATTTTTATTATCGTTTTTAGGATTTAAAGTTTTGAGGAGATAGATCAGTATCAAACACCACAGAAAATACAAATTAAAAACTGATGAAAATCTAAGTGTAATGACTACAGTTTTTCAGGCTGTAGTTTCCCCCATAAGCACAATATGTAATACCTTTTTGTTCCACATAGAAGTA
This sequence comes from Chrysochloris asiatica, assembly GCF_000296735.1. NCBI lineage: Eukaryota > Metazoa > Chordata > Mammalia > Afrosoricida > Chrysochloridae > Chrysochloris > Chrysochloris asiatica. The sequence continues at coordinate 22,514,286 of NW_006408539.1, forward strand.
GTTTTGCATTAATATTAAAATGTGTAACTACAAAACTCAGGGTTACCTCAAGCTCTAGCTGGCATTTGGGTTTAGCCCAGGGAATCAATTTTCCACAACAGCTAGCCAACCATATCATACGTTAGTATCATATCTCTCAAATCTGTAAAATAATTCTTTGCATCAAAATTATTAGAATGATTCATTGTTTCACCCTGACAAGGATAAATTATTACAAGTTGGTTTTTCTCATGCAATTCCTTCATTGTTATTAGTTTGAAACCATCAGTAGCCTTGAGTCTAGATGAAATTTCTTTCATTTTAATAAAATGTCAAAAAGGAGATTGAATACATTTACTGTAAGAAAAATGACATAAAGTAGCAAAGCAAGTAATTGATCAAGAAATAAAGTTTCAGTTTTATTTTCTGTATTGAAAGACTTGGGTAAAAGTCAGAATATCTTGGAATAAAATGGTTCAAACTGTAGACCTTGATGAAGAGTGAAATAAATTTAATGGCATTCACTGGCCACACTTCTAATAAAATAAAACAAAGTAGATAAATTTAGGGACATCACCATTCTGTTTAATGAGATGTTTGACTTAGAACTGGATCACGAAGAAAAATGTTTCTAATTGTGAATCATTCTAAAAAATCTGAAGAACAAAAAATTTGCACTAAACCATATGTGGTAATGGCGGTGTCCCGTTGAGTCAGTTCTGACTCATAGTGACGCTGTTACATGCTTTCCAAGGCTGTCGTTCTATATGGAAGCCGAAGGTCTCATCTTCCTCCTGAGGAACAGCTGGTGAATTCAAACTGCTGACCTTGTGGATAGCCCAACACATAGCCCACTATTTTACCAGGGCTCCACAAACCATATTTAGCAATGGGAAATCCTGGGCTTCAAAAAGTAACAGAAAAATTAAAACATGAAAGTTATGAGTGAGTACTCTGTTAATGTGATATTACTTTATCATTTCTTGAGATAAGCTTCTGAAAGAGATTTGAGTCAAGGAATTTATTCTGGATTGAATCATAAAATAGAGTATGTGGTAGGTTTGTTTCTTACTGTGTCTAAGCTCCTTTTTGAAATAAAACAAAATAGCTCCAAACAGTTTTACAAACTCTCAGTAGTGAACCCAGTCACCCAATGATTGAGAAAATGTGGTCAATGTTAATAACATGTCTGGCTTGGTCATCAATGGAGAGTGATAATTAGTATGAACAGAATCAAATTGCTTCCAATCGTCTGCACACATTAAATTGACACCAAGGTAGTGAATTGGCATGCCCATTAAAACTAAAGTAAGTTGTGAAAGAGAAGGTGAACTTCAGCACATGAAAAAGAAACACAATCTCTAGGCATAAATAGGATAGAACATGACAACAGTGATAAATTTTTAAAATAAGGAAAATGGTTGCATTCCCTTAATGTATAATACATTTATACATTAGCCACATTAATAATACAACATAAAAATATTTCCACTGAACATGAAACAACAGCCTACACCTTTCATGGAAACAGCAGCTAGAAAAACAAATTATATATTGCATTAGGCAAATGTGCTTCAAAAACTTGTTTAAAGTGTTTAAGAGAAAAGGTGTCACTGTGAGCACTAACGTGTCCCTGACTTCAGCCATAGTATTATTGTTCAGTCACCTCATATGCATGCAGAAGCTGGACAGTGAATAAGGAGGATAGTAGAATCGTCCACGCAGTTGAAGTATGGTGTTAGTAAAGAATATTGAAAAGTACCAGGGACTGCCAAAAGAACAAGCTAAATCAGTTTTAGAGGAAGGCACTTTGGAAGTGTGAATGGTGAGCTTTAGTCTCACATTCTTTGGACCTGTTATCAGGAAGGAACAGTGCCTGGAAAAGGACATCACACTAGGCAAGCAGAGTGTCAGCAAAACAGGGGAAGACCCCCAAGGAGATGGAATGACATACAGTGGCTGCAATGATGGGCTCAAACAATTGTGTGGATGGCATAGGACCCACAGTGTTTCCCTTCTGTTGTGCATGGGGCCACTGTAAGTCAGAACCAAATCAACAGCGAAACATACTCCCCTTAGTAATTCCCCCCTTCCTGCCTTTGCCACTGCTTATACGCCCTTTCTGGAGTCCTGGTGTAGTTCTGTGGGTTAATGTGCCAGACTGCAAAGCCATTTGAACTGCAAGGTTGGAGGTTCAAGCTCACCAGCTGCTCCTCGGAAACTCTACACAGTGTCGCTATGGGTCGGGGTCGATTCAACAGCACTCAACAACAACATACGCCCTTGTTAAGGAGGCCTGGTGGTGCTGTAGGGTAAACATTGGACTGCTATGGGAGAAAGGTGATGCATGCTGTCTGCTAAACACACAGTCTCAGAACCCTTATATAGGCTATTAGTTGGAATCAACTCCATGGCAATGGGTTTGGTTTTTACAAAGTGCAGAAGCCATGTGGGGCCCATGTCTGATGTTTCCTGGCTTCACAAGGGGGAAAGAAAATCAAATTCAAAATCGGCCCAAGGTCAGGTCTCACAAAATGGAGGTCCTACATGCCCCAACCTTCTTTATCCTAACACCAACCCTCCCTCCCACAGCACTCTGCTTCCCATCTGGGTCCGATAATCCACTATACTGGCCACACAGAACTCAGAACAATACTCACGATGATGGGGTTTATTAGAGACTTGAACAAGGGATAATTCAGGATCAAAGCCAAATGAGGATACATAGTTCTCCCGGGCCTCTTGTCTGTCATATGGCCCCTCAGGCCGCTCAGGCAAGTGTAACAAATCTCCCTTAGCCAGTCTGTGAATACCCAGAGCGCACATTCTGCAAGCCAGGCTCCTGTCGGTAGCCACTCAGCTTTGCTCAGTCCATGGGCCTAGAGCCCGCAACTGCTCTGTTCCTGAATCACTGTTTCTGCCATCTCTGCTTTTCTAGGCAGGGATGTCATGCTCCACTCATGCTCTTCCTTCCTGACAGTCCTAGGATCATCTGTTCCTGCTTCTGAGATGGCTCCTTTTAAACCTTGATGGATGGCAAATCTAACCAATCCCAGCCTAAGAGTCCTATACACCTTATTTGCATGGTCCCACCCAATCACTTGGTGAGAATTAAGAAGACATTGGATATCAAGTAAATTCAAGGTCCCAAAGTAAAATACTCTTTCTTCATCTTAGCCAAATCTTTTCATTTCTAATTTTAGTTACTCATAATCATTTTTCTGACAGAGACACTTATTTTTCTTTTCTTTAGACCTTTTTGCATGTTTATCTGTCTCTCATTGATACATTATTAGTTCCTTTAGGGCAGGTCTCTGTCATAATCATCTTTGTATCTAGTATCAAGCTTCCATTGTGAAAATGGATGATTGAATGAATGAAAGACATACATAGGGTAATTAAATTTACTTTTGAATGGGGGATGATCAAGTATTTGCCATTTAATGCTTGCGTATACAAAGAGTAAATTGAGTCATTTTAGTACTTGATGCCCTCCTGAATTGTAAAAAACTGAAAAATCTTTGTCAATCATTCAAAAATAATCTAAGCAACATCAGCCAGTTCAGAATGGGGTGCTGAGATGCTGGTCACAGAGAGGTGGGTGTCAACTGATCTTGAGTCTTTGTTTATGATCTGGACTTTTTGACCTGGCATACCAATGTGCCTTTCCTATTCTTGTGCTTTTCTGTAACATCCTGAGCATTGGATTGAATAAATCAAAAAGACTGCTGACATTCAATTTGGAAAGTATCTTAAAAACAGATGTCAAATGTTGTCATAGTAACGAGATGATGCTGTGAAAGTCACTATGTCAACATATGCAGGAAATACATCTATTCATGTTCTTATTCATGTCTGGAAATGGATTTTTTAAATTGAATCTCTTAGATTGCGTAAGTATAGTTACTAGAAAAATATTTAAATAAATTGTGTTGAGAAGCTTCTAGAATATTCTTGTCCCGCTTCATTGCTGTTTCCACCTTTCATGTACCCTATAAGCACACTAGGTTACACCCAGTTTATGTCTTGATGCCTTTATCCTAGAATACTGTATTACTTTCTTAATTGCTGAACATGCTCATATTCTTTATTCAAACATTAGTACAAATTTTACATTTTCCATACATTTGTATGACATGCTCTTTCTGGTCAAATTAATTAAACACTAAATCTATTTCTTTAGCACAAAATAATAATAATATTTATTATTATTAAAATAAATAAATAAACCAGCTAAGTGGATTTTAGTCATGAAAAAATATCTTATTTATGTTTTGTTTGTTATATATGAAAGTATCAAAAAATTATCCACACTCTGACTTTAGTATTAATTTTAATCAACTTTTAGAAAAGACAAATACATCATTTTTGATATAATCTCCTTCCTTTTTAATACACTTTGTCCATCTGTCAACAAGCTTACATAGACCCTTATTAAATAATGTTTTAGGCTAAACTGTGAGTCATGAACACACCACTGACTTCACTTAATCAGAAGCAAATCTTTATCCTCAGAGGGTTTCTTCAGGGGACCAAACAGGTAAAAATCCAAAGTAACAAGATTCAGACTATAGGGAGGATACTTTAACACCTCAAAATGAACTCTTTGAGGAGTGCCAACGGTATGGGCAGAGGTGTGTAGATGTGCATTGTAATGCAAGATCACAACCACCTTAGATATCAGTCCTCTGTGTTTAATCCAAAATTTAGGCTTCAGTTCTTCATGAGTTGAAGAGCTGACTGTAATGTGTACTTCGAATGTTGAACCTTTTTCCCTATAATGTTCCTATACTGGCCCATGAGAATCCCAAAAAACTGTAAACATCATTTTCCATCTGATGGTTGACTTTTGAGTTTTTTCTTGATCAGTGATTGAGAATGTTTGCATTCCATACTTTTATGTTTGTTCTCAGGCTCCTAGAGATGGATCCATGTCTCATCACAAGTAACATTTTGTTTAAAGAGACTTTTACTTTCCTTCACGTATTTGTCTAAATTGTGTCTGCAGATGCCCAAAGGCTTCTGTTCATGCTCTTCTGTAAATTGTTTCAGTAGCCATCTCACAAACTTTTCGAAGCCCAAGTCTGTCGTGGGTTATTTCATAGGCAGAGCCACGGCTGATTTGCAAATGACCTGCCACATAATCCACTGCCACCCGTCTATTCCCCAGAATCATTTCACATGTACGCTCAATGTTGTCATCAGTCATGGACACGGACAGGCATTTTATGCGGATAATTTTTGATCCACCCTCATACATTGTTGTTGTTAAGTGTCGTCAAGCTGATTTCAACTCATGGTGACTCTTTATATGGTTTATGAGGAAGAGCTGGAGGGGGTGAACTTCCAGTTGTGTGGTTAGAAGTCTAGTGCTTACCTACAGCAATATACCAGGACTCCAGGAAATGTGTGCATCAGGGATTTATCCTTTCACTATATTTATCCCATCTATACCTTGTGCAAGTAAACTGAGAAGCTGAACTTTATAAAGACCATATTATTCGGATTAGAGGAAGATTTACTAACAACCGGAGACATGCAGATATTATAACCATTCTTACTGAAAGAAAACAGAACTTGAAACATTTACTGATGAAACTAAAGGCCTCAGCTTTCAGTATGGTTTACACTTCACCCAGAAATCATCACAACTGGACAAATAAGTAATGTAATGATAAACAGAAAAGACTGAAGTTGTCAAAGATTTCACATTATTTAGATCCACAATCTACACTCCTGGAAACAGCAGTCAAGAAATCAAATGATGTATTACATTGGGCAAATCTGTTGCAAAAGACCTCGTTAAAGTGTTGAAGAGCCAAGATTTCAGTTTGAGGACTAAGGTGCACCTCACCTAAACCATGGTCTTTTCATTTCTCTTGTATGCATGTGAAAGGTGGAGAATGAATAAGAAAGACTGAAGGAAAATTGATAGCTCTGAATTATGTATGATGTTAGCGAAGAATGTCATGTATACAACAGAATGCCAGGAGAAGAAGGGAATCTGTCTTAGAAGTATAACCAGAATGCTCCTTAGAAGCAAAGATGGCTCAGTGTCTGGAAAAGGACACCACTGTTCGTAAAGGCATCAAAAGAGGAAGACCCTCCAGTGATGAATTAACACAGTGACTGCTATATTGGACTGAAACATAGTGATGATAGTGAAGATGGCCCAGGATCTGGCAAGGGTTTCATTCTGCTGTATATAAGGGCACTATGAGTTGAAACCAATTTGATAGTCTGGTAGTATAGTGGTTATGAATCGGGCTGCAAACCTGAAGGTCAGCAGTTCCAAACTACCAGCTGTTCCACAGGAGAAAGATGAGGTTTTCTGCTCCCATAAAGATTTACAGCCTCAGAAACCCTATACAGGGTCACTATAAGTAAGAACCGACTCCTCGACACACAACCACAACCACCAAAGACTATGTTGAGTCCTGGTGTGGTGCTATTGGTTAATGAGCTGGACTGCAAGGTCAGTTTGAACTGCAACGTTGGCGGTTCAAGCTCACCAACGTTGATGGTTCCAAGCTTACTCCTCAGAAACCCTATACAGGGTCACTATGGATCAGAACCGACTCGATGGCACTTAACAACAACAACGAGTGTGATAACAGTTTTGTGTTCCATATGTCTATTCAATGGGAGGAAAAAAATTTTTTTATTGATTAATAAATTAGACATGCCTACACAAATTAAAATAAAAGGAAGAGCAATCACTTTACCATTAGAAATGTTCAACCTTTCACAAAGTCAGAATGCAGAGAAAAGATTACAGTACTTGGGGCAGAGAGGGCTCTGAGAAATCAGCTTTATTGTAACCAGGAGTCAAAAAGAACTTTAAATGGTGTAGGGATTTTTTAATTAAGTGTTTTAATTATTCTTAAAAGGACAGAAAACGAAAGGTTGAATCTTCCTTCACATTACCTTGGAGTGAGATTTTTATCAGTCCTCCAAGCTAAGCAAAATCAAATCTGTTCATTAATTTCCTGGGATCTGACCAAAAAAATGTTGGCTGTGTAGGCAGCAATGCAATTGATAGCACATATTGTTCTGCTGAGTCAGTTTTCATGTTTCGTGAAGAATTCTGATACTATTGTCTGCAAAAGGAACATGGCCTAAGAATAACCTAGTTCCAGGAGAGCTTTCTGAAATGGCTTAATGTAATGCTCATTTAACTTTGCTCAATTTCACCTGCATATTAAATTGACACTCTGCTAAAGCTTTATGGTAGCAGAACAGTACAATCTAGAGAAAGATGTGTTTTACTCTTTTTTATTGTTGAAAAGTAAAATAATTTGTGTATTCAGGGCACTTCGATGAACTCTGTCAGTAAAACTGTCTTGCAATATCTCCCAAATATGTAATTGAAACTATATCCAAAAGTTTATAGCAAGAGAGAAAAGAAGGCTGTATCTTGTAAAATGAACTCCTTGTGTGGCGCTGTTGGATCAGCACTGGACTGCAAACCACAAGGTCAGCAGTTGAAACCCACGAGCTGCTCCTCCCCAACCTTTCAGAGGACTGCTATGATCAACAAAGATTGCACTTAACAACAACATCTTGCAAAATTAAAATAATTGTGGCAGCAAAGAAAATAGGTTTTGAATTTACACAAAAAATTCCAAATAAAACCGCTTTTCAGATTCCTGTTCATGAATTGTAGAATAAGCACTGGCCTCTCTGCAAGGCTGTCAGTTCAAGCCCATCAGCCTCTCCTCTGAAACACTATACAGTTGCTATGGGTTGAAACCAACTCAATGACACTTAACAGCAACAACTGGATATAAATCAAAGTGTTACAGACTCAAGTGATACAGGGCTCTTCCAGCACTGGCCCATGAAAAACACAAACAAATTCTATGAAATTATATATCCCTCTCTGGAGCATTGGTAGCATGGTGGAGTTTGTGTTGGGCTACTATCCACGAGATTGGCAGTTCAAATCCACCAGTCACTTCTCAGAAAACGATGAGGCTTTCTGTTCCCACCAAGATTTACAGGCTCAGGAATCCTACGCAAGGTGGCTGTGAGTCAGAACAAACTCTACAGTACGTGGGAGCAGTTCATTCCCACAGGAGCCGTGGTAGTGCCATGGGTAAGTGCTCAGCTGTTAGCTGAACAATTGTGGTTTCAACCCACCAGTGTCTCCACAGGAAAACAGACATGGCAAGCTGCTTCAGTAAAGATTATAGCTTAGGAAACTCTATGGGGCAGTCTTCACACGGAGTCTTTCTGACTCCTCATCAACTCAAAAGCAATGGCTTGGTTAGCTTCTCCAGATGCAGCAATCTGCAGCCATGTGCTTCTGATGATTAACCTGCATATGACATGGGCAGCTGCTGACCCACATCACCCGGAGCCTTGAACGCATATGCAAGTGATGTATATTCACCACTATAGAGTCCAACCCATACTAATAAATAGAGAAGTTTATTCTTTATCACTATTAAAGTTAAAATCAATTAGATGTTAAATGAAAATAATATAAAACTATTTTCAGTTGAAGGAAAAACTAAAAAGAAATTGTAGCAAGCAAGGCTACCCTCAAAGAATGGCTAAAGAAAGTATTCCCAATATAACAGGAATATATAGTGATGAACATATATCATGGAAATCTCATGGCTAAAAGCAAAACATATGTACCTTTCATTCAAGGAGTCTAAAAGTAGGAATCTTGAATAACCAGGAGGAAACAGAAAGTTTAGGGATTCCAAGGGAAAAGAGGGGGTATCAAAAAATAGAAGGAAATATGGGTAAATACAATGAGACTTTTATCCTGTTTTCATTTGTGATGATTGAAGCAAAAAAGATAAAACCATATAAACTCAAGACAGTGATATTCTTAAAGTGAAGTGGGTAAGGGACCTAACTGATGTAAGGTGGCCAGACTTCATGCAAAGCGATAAAACGTTACACTGATGGCTATTGTCACTGAAGTGGATCAAATCAGTTCCTACTTATGCAACCCTGCATAGTGTTTCCAAGGCTGTAAATCTTGATGGGGCAGAAAGCCTCATCTTTCTCACATGGAGCAACTGGTGATATCAAACTACCAACCTTGCAGTTAGTAGTGCAGTGTTTATCTGACAGAATCACACTGCTCTGTATACAATGATTATTGTTGTTGTTGTTGTTGTTGTTGTTGTTAAGTGCCATCCCGTTAGTACCAACTCATAGCAACCCCGTATAGTGTTTCCGAGGAGCAGCTGGTGAGTTTGAACCGCTGTCCTTGAGGTTCAAAGTGACCTTGCAGTCCAGTGCATTAACCCATATTACCACACCAGAACTCAGTTTACACTTATAGGCTGTAACAAATTACATATATATTTTATACAGGAATATCCAGACTCAGAAAACTCTACAAAATGGTGTACTTGCAATTTAAAACAACAAGTAAACCAAATTAAATTGTAACCAAAAATAAAAGTGTATATTACCCATAAAAATAGAAAGGAGCAACAAAGAAAAGGAGAAATAGCGGAAACAAGCAGAAAATAAGTAATAAAGAGGCAGACTGAATCCCTAACACATTAATTATTGGTGACATTGAGTCGATTTCCACTGAGAGAAAAAGTGGGTTTTCTAGGTTGTAATTAATAACATGTAATAACCAGTTAAGGCAAACAAATCTAATAGTATTGCAACATGATGGATTAGCCAGAAGAGCTGGAAGAAGGGTGGTCTACCCAGAAATGATCCTATGTTTTTGTTGTCTGAAGACTCTTGATAATGTCAGTAACTTTTAGTAGATGTTCATAAGGCGTAATGAATTTAAGGAGTAAGCTCAGACAAAATATACTTTACATAAGCTTTGATACACTTGATATGTACATGCTGAGAAAATGAATTACAAATAACATTAATACTGAAGAGGATTTAGAAGCAGAGAAGGGAAACCAGAAATAGAACAAATAAGATTCCAGTCAATTGAATTTACCTATGGTGGTGGTGGCACTGTGCCATGGTGTCGGTTTCGACTCATAGCGACCCTATGTAGGGTTTCCAAGGCTGTATACCTTTATGGGAGCAGAAAGGCTCATCTTTCTCCCACAGAGCAGCTGGTAGTTTAGAACTGCTGACCTTGAGGTTAGCAGCCTGGATGGTAACCACTTTGCTACCAGAGCTCCTACCTATAGCCACTAACTAAGGAACCCTGGTAGCGTAGGGGATTACAAACAGGGCTGCTAACCACAAGGTCAGCAGTTCAAATCTACCAGTCGCTCAGGGGAGAAAGATGAGACTTTCTGCTCCCATACAGATTCACAAGCTTGGAAACCCTAGACAGGTTTGCTGTGAGTTGGAATCTACTTGTTAGCACACCACCACCACCATAGAGTGTTGTCATTGTTAAGTGCCTTAGAGTTGGTTCTAAGGAATGGCTGGCGAGTTTAAACTTCTGACCTTGTGATTTAAACTGACTTTTCAGTCCAGTGCATTAACCTGTGATGAGAGTCAATACACGGTGCCGTTGCTGTATTCATTAGGATTCCTTATGAGGGAAAACAGTTGAACTAACTGACAAAGGATCAGGAAGCAACCCGTGTGTTACACGTTCAATTTGGATCTTGCAGTGGTGTTTGCTTGTTTACGAAACACTGACTAGGCTCAAATGCAGAGGTTGTCAAGCTAAGACCCATGAGGCAAAGGCACACCACCCATGCCTATGTAATCCATGAACACACACACACAAACAACTGTTACCCAGTTGATTCCAACTCACAGAGATTCTGCATACAGAGTGGAACTGTGCTTCAGGGGGTCTTCATGACTGTGACCTTTTGGGAGCCAACCATCAGGCCTTTGTTCCCAAGGTTAATAGCTGAGTACTTTGCCATTTGTGCCAACGGGTAGCCCTTATTGGGACACATGCACCCACAAATGATGCAATCCTGCTTGCATGCTACAAAGCTGAGTAGCTATATATAACAGACCATTTGACTTCCAAAGCTGCAAATATTTACCTTCTGACCCTTTGCAGAAAATGTTTTCGATTCCAGTTCTATGGGTACAAGTCTAAGGTCAGTTGATGAAGCACAGACGGTCTCAAGAAATAATGACTCAAGAAGTCCTTTTTTCTGTAGAATAACTGTTGAGCATCTATGTTATTATTGTGTGCTGTTGGATGAATTCCAACTCATACTGATCCAGTAGGCTGGGGTGGAACTGCCCCATAAGGTTTCTTTATGGAAGGAAATGTCGCATCTTTCTTCTGCAGAGCGGGTAATGGGTTTGAACCATCAACCCTTCAGTTAGAATAGACATTTAACCATTGTACCACCAGGGGTCCTTAAGCATTTATGGCCAGTCTTGACTATATGTGTGATCATTCTAGCAACAACTTTCCAGAAACACTTGGAAACCAACACATGCCTACCAACCAACACACGCAACACCTGGTGAAATCCATCAGCTATTAAACAGCTATCTGACAACATGATGAGAATTTTCATTTCCACCTTTTGTACAATATTGACTAACTAATCGACATGCACACTCTGACAGGTTTCTATTGAGAACTGTGAAGCTAAAAATACATTCGAACAATCCCAATGAATAGCCTTTCAATTTAAATCTAAGTTAAGTTCTTAGTGTCAGAAAGAGCTGGCCAAGTTTCCAAATTTGTCTTCTCAGTTGCTTCTAAAGAGACCTGCTTCGTTAAAATAATTTGGTTCCTTGTTAAGCATTTTCACAAGGAATTTGTATGAGAATATGAGTAATGAAGCAAGTGTTGAACTAAATATCTTTAAATGACCTTTCCTTTTGTAGGGAAAAAGGAAATATTAATGTATATCCAGTGAATAAATACAAAAAAAAAAAAAAAAAGATGAAGCCAAGAAATTAAAAGTGAGTTAGCAATATCAAACTCTTATATCTATCTTTTAAAGGTTACCACATCAGTGTTGTTGCGGGTCTGCTCAGGCTGCCAGAACAAAATGCCACAAGGTATGCGGCTTTAAAGTAATATATCTTCTCACAGTTTTGGGGCTTCCCCATGCCCTACTGCTGTTGAGTCAGCTCTAACTCATAGAGATCCTAAAGAATGGAGTCAAATTGCCCCCATATGGTTCCCAAAGCTGTAATCTTTATGCAAGCACACTACCATATATTTCTAGCACCCAACAGCTGACAGCTAGGGGATTCAAACCACAAACTTTTGGTTAGTGACCAAGAGCTTACCCACTGAGCCACCAGACTTGCTCCTTCGGAGGCTGTTGCTAGCTTATGCTCTCATGCTCTAAGGAAAGATTCAGCCTTATCCCCTCCTGTTTCTTGGTATCCCTTGGCTTGTATGTTGATCCTCACAAGTTGTCTTCCCCTTGAATGTTTGTCTCCTTCAACGTCTATCTATCTCTGATAAAAATCCACCAAAGGGGATTATAAGAGAGTCTTGAGAGCGCTGTGGGTTAAGTATTGAGCTGTTAACCACACAGCTCAAACCCACCAGTTGCTCCTCAGGAGAAAGATGGGGCTGCCTGTTTCTGAAACATTAAGGAACAGTTCTAATCTGTCCTATAAGACTGCTATCTATCAGGGAGGGGTGGGAATCTTTTTTTTTTTTTTTTTTTTTTTTGCCAAATTTATAATATCCTGCATGGGCCATACAAAATTATCACCTTAAAAATTAGCCTGCTATATTTAGTCAAATATTTAATTAATTCACCCCTAATGTGATGCCTGAAACTGCAGTTGCCTTGGCAAGACCATATCAAATGATTGCTTAGACCTTATATGGAGTCCTGGTGTGGCTCTGTGGGTTAATGCACCAGACTGCAAAGCCATTTGAACTGTGAGGTCAGCATCTCAAGCTCACCAGTCGCTCCTTGGAAACCCTATACAGGATCACTGTGGGTCAGAACCGACTTGACGGCACTTAACAACAACAACATATGGTCCCTGGGCAGAGCATTTCCCAGTCCTGGTGTGGCGCTGTGGGTTAATTCATTGGACTACAAAGCATTTGAACTGCAAGGTTCATCAGCTGCTCCTTGGAAACCCTATACAGGGTCGCTAGGGTCGGAATCACCTTGATAGCACTTAACAACAGCAACTATAATTCACTATGAGTTGGGATCAACTTGACATCAGTAGGTTTGGTTTTTGGTAGTTCAGTTCAGTTTCTTAATGTAACTGTTAACACCTGAAAAGAAAAGAAACACCAAAAACCTAGGTTCAGGGGTTAAGACTTCAACATGATGTATCTTGAAGGGGACAAATTCATTCCACAATGACAGTCCACTACTTAGTCACTTCATTGAAATATGGTTTCTTGCCAACAGACAAGAAATAGAACCGCAGAAGTGGAGTGGGGAAAAAGAGTGAGGGTCTCCAATGTTTTAGGAAAAGTATAATTTTCTTCTTTAATATCCTGATTCTCTTCACAATCAAATTTATTCTACCCATTTCAATTTCCGTCATGGTATAGGCAACATTCAACCATAAAAAGCAGAAATTGAAGAGTAATCTGAGAAGCTTTCTTCTCTTTCATTCTCCACATCTCTTCCATCAAGGCCTTCCTGTTTACCTCACACCTACTGTAGCTCTTCCTCCGCAGTTCCCTCAGTGTGACTCTAGTGCCCACCCTCACCCAGACCTTTAACTACTAGCTGGTTCTGTAGCAGTGTTGTTACATTTCATTCATCACTCTTCCTCTTCAAGAAGGGTTCCAAAGCCAATCACATCAACCCCTCTCTTAAAACATGGGGTCTACATGAGTTGGGACTGAGTTGACAGTAGCTAATAACACCAAAGGGCGTAACAACTCACTGCAGGTGTGACCTGTCCTTGGAAATTAGATACAAATAAAACCAAAACTGTATAAAGGACAGTATTGAGGTAATTCAAGGCATTTCTATTGCATCAGTGTTAAATTTCCTAAGTGTAATAACTGTGTGTATGTGAGAGAGAGAGAGAGAGAGAGTGAGAATATGTACCTGTGTGAACGTAGCACAATATTAACAACCTGTGAATCTAATTCAATGGTGTATGGGAATCCATTGTACTAGTTTTGCAATGTAAATAGAAACTTATGGGGGAGAAATACACTAAAAGAAAACAAACCAACATTTTAGAAGCATCCTTCTCCTACACTTCAAAGTCCTATTCTATTACGTTGTATGAGAAAATTATCATGGTATGATCCTTAGCTAAGTCTACAGGTCTATGTCTTAAGTGGTCCAGGTTCCCCACTCCACCCAACTTCTAGTACAAAACAATGTATTGTTCCCATCCATCAGCCACTCTTTGGGAACTTTATACATGGTCACTATGACTTGGAACTGACTTGATGGCACTTAACAATAACAACAGCCACAAAAGTACCTTAGGGAGCTCTAGTGACATCGTGGCTAAACTCTTGGCCATTAGCTTGGAGATCAGCCATTTGAACCCACCAACCACTCCTTGGGAAAAAGATGTGGCAATCTGCTTTAGTAAAGCTTTATAACCTTGGTAAACCTATTGGGCAGTCCTACCTTATCCTATAGGATCACTAGGAACCAGAAATGACTCGGCATTGTCTTTGATTTTTAAAAGATTCCTCATTCCAAGTATACTTCTGTGGCTTCCAACCTGCTGATGCCACCTCATGGAATGCTCCTGCTTGCTCATTCATTTCAAGAATTATTATATTCCTTTTCTATTTGGCTCAAATGAAAAGCACTCACTCACTTAAGATTTGGATTATGGAGAAAGGAGATCCTTTCCCATACCCAATCTCCTTTCACCTCAACCCAAAGTCTTAAGTGAGTAAATGCCTTCCTTTTGAGGGGTTCTGTTATGCTTTCATACAATGCTTTAAGTGTCTCTACTTCTCCATACTTACAGCAGTCTCTCAGATAACTAAGGGTCAGTCATTTATAGTCTTGAAGTAGATGGTGTTATGGGCTGAATAGAGTCTCCCACAGGGTATGTTGAGCAACTCTTTGCTCATGAATGTGCCATTGCTTGAAAATAAGAACTTTGGAGATGTTAAGTTCATATGAGGTCATATTGGAAGAGGGTGAATCCTTATCCCATCTGAGCAGTGCCCTTGTGAAAGAGAACAGAGACAGAAGAAAGACAGTCATGTGTAGATGTTCTTGTCAGAACATTACCAGAAGCTGGAAAAGATGATAAAAATAAACAGAGGAAGGCATGTAGTCCTGCCGATGACCTGAATTCAGATTCCTGGATCCAGACGTGTGAGACAATTCGTATCTGTAATTTTAAGCCACTACCGTGTGCTCATTTTTACAGCAGTCCAACAAAACTAGCACTGAGAGCAATTAAAGGGATATTTCTGTGATTGCAGGTCATTGCTGACTATCTTGTCGTTAATACCATGTCATTTAAATTTCACAACAACTTTATGAAGTAATTAGAAATCCTTTACTTATCCTCAGAAAAATTCTATCATATTAGTATCATAGCCATAATATGGATGAAGTTCCTGAACATTAAGGAGACAAGAATTCAGAAGAAGATTTATCAAAGCACAAGTAAGCACTGGACTGTTAACCTCAACACTGATAGTTCAGACCCACCAGCGTCTCCTTGGAAACCCTCTACAGGGTCACTATGAGTAAGTACTGACAAGTCAGTACTTAACAACAACAACTTTAGGTTGTAGTGTTGTGGTGTAGTAAATTGTCTATGCCTCTTCTAGCCAGAGTCTGAAACTCTCAGAAAACAATGTCTCTGCCCTGCTGGCACTGGGTAGGAGAAGGTGGGAGAAGATGCTGGTAGGGTGACAGGATTCAGCTGTCTGTATTAGTTAAGTTCATTGTCATTGTGAAAACTGGAAACTCGAGCAGAGTATAAAATGAACCATCTTAGAAGCAGGAGGGGATGTCATTACCATCAAAAAGACAATGCCAGGAATGGAGTATGTCCTTTGACCCCCAAATCCCTGTGCATTGAACCTCATTGACCTTGCAAGGATTTGTGTATCAATGTGGCAAGATCATTCTGAAAATAAAATTTTCCGACCTTAATGATTAATCATGTAAATTTTTAGATTAAGGGCAAATATGGAAGTGGATGAGAACATATGTTTGTGTCTCTTATGATTGGCAATAAATCAACTAGTCATAATTGTTCACACATTTATAATATAATAATGTATGGTATTAGCAAGTGCCATTGACATGGTTCCAACTCATAGTGACCCTGTATAGGGTTTCTGAGTAGCGCCTGGTGGGTTTGAGCCACCATCCTATAGCTAGCAATTCAGAGCTTTTCCTACAGTACCATACCAAGACTCGGTAATTTATGATAAAACCAGCAATATTTAAATGTTAAAATTTGTGCCTATTCTGTTTTCCCCACTTCTAACTTCTCACAAAGCTTTTCCCCTCTTCCATCATACTGAAATATAATGTGCACTGATTTTATTCAAAAAGAATTGCGGACAGAGATTTTCTACATAACAGTTTCTCATTAAATTGCCAATGAAGATACATCTCTGTTTACTCTCTTCATCATAACTAATCATAGTTCTTATAGTCCTTTCAGATAAGCAATTTATTCCACAATTCAGATCAGCCTGGTAACAAATCAACCGAAATGACACCAAATATAAAGGAGAATTTTTATCTATTTGTTTTAAATTGGTAATTTCTATTCGTGGTTGTGTGCGGGTGACGGCTCAGTAACACTGTCTTGGAATCCACTTAATTTTAATTCTGCTTATACGTTCTGACTGGTGAACTAGAGATGGAAAATGTAACCATAGACTGAAAAGAAAACATATCTTTGTTGTGCAAATGTGATATTACCTTTGAGTCTTATTGAATGTGACAAAATAATAATGTTATTAGCAATATTAGTGGAAACACACTGGCTTTAGAAAACTTTCTTTAATTTCCTTGAAAGCTGTAGGATAACAATTAAGCAAGCTCCCTTGTAAGAAGGGTTTTTGATTGTCCTTAAAATCAGGTATTAAAAAGACATCTGTTGGGTCAGCCACTCAAATTGATCTCATCACCAGATGATTAATGTTTAAATCTGTGTATCTTATTTAGCAGTTTACCTACATAAGTAGGAGTTGAGCTTGAATCAACAATTATAATCGAGTTACCTTTGGATATAGACTCCAACTTAATATACAGTCAAATTTCTACCACTGGGGTCACCATGGTTGAAGTTGGTGAATGTGGTCTGTAGTGCAGAATGACAATGTTTTCTCATGCAGTGGGACCTTGTGTGTGACTGATTTGAATTGGCAAGCCATTGGCAGTGATGACTTTTTTAGAGAGGCAGGTACTGGCAAACATGTTCCCAGAATGCCATCTGTTTGTTTGGATCCAGCTGTCACTAATGAATTTTATGCTAAAATGTTTGTGTTCAGATTCATGCATTTATCATTGCTGAGGAAAGCACTGTTAGTCATTACTTCTGCAGAGACTAGAGCTCCAGCAGGAAAATAATGTCCTAGTCTTGGCCAGAACCATCTGCTTTACCCACTGTATGTTCAAAACTTCTTGACTTTTCACTGAAACTGATTCTGAAAAGGACCCTTCTGTCTTCTCTCCAGTGATGAAATAATTACTGCTGAGCAAGAGTGATTGAAGTCTGTAAGGGCTGGTGTAAGGGAAACAATGGCATTTTTGTCCTCTGCTATGGTATAATTTTTTAAAGCCTTATGATAAATTATTTATAGAAGTGTGTGCCCAATATGATGTGTACAGCTCATGCTCAGTTATTAGATAAACCAGAATGTCCACTATTCACTTGCCATGTGGCTTTGGACAAAATGAAGCACCGTGAGCTTCTACTTATGTTTAAATTGAGGATGTTAATGACATCCATCATTTTTTAATGTGGATATTAAAAATAGCAAAAGATGCTAATAGTTGAAATATGTCTCAAGGCTTTGTTGTTTATATTTATTGAACTAGCACTTACAGTCTTCATTAACAATCATTTTTATTACATATGACTTTTATGCATGTATAAAAGGAAAAACATATAATCTGATCAAATTATCTGTGAAACTTTTTTTTTTTCTTTAGTTCTTGACCATTCTGAAACACTTTTGCAACCCGAAATGGTGCATATCTATTTTCTTCTACACATTATGGTTCTCTAGGGCATCGAAACATTTACTGATGATGAAGATCAAAGAGCACAGCCCTCGGCATGGATTACATCTCAATGTAAAGAAAACAAGAATCCTCACCACTGGACCAATAAACAACATTCTTATCAATGGAAAAAAGATTGAAGTTCTCAAGGACTTCATTATTCTTGGATCAACTATCAACATTCACAGAAGCAGCAGTCAAAAGATCAAACAATGTATTGCATTAGGCAAATCTGCTGCACAAGACCTTTTTAAAGTGTTAAAGAGTAAAGATGTCAGCTTGAGGACTAAGGTGTGCCATGGTATTTTCAATAACCTCATATGCATGCGAAAGCTGGAGAGTGAATAAGGAAGACTGTAGAAGAATTGATGCTTTTGAGTTATGGTGTTGGAGGAGAATATTGGAAGTGCCATGGGCTGCCAAAAGAACCAATAGATCCATTTTAGAAGAAATGCAGCCAGAGTGCTCCTTGGAGGCCAGGTTAGCCAAACTTCATCTCTCATACTTTAGACATATTGTCAGGAGGGACGAGTCATTAGAGAATGATTGGTAAGGTGGAAGGTCAGAGAAAAAGAGGAAGACCCCCAACGAGATGGATTGGCCAAGTGGCAGCATCAATGGACTCAAGCGTGGCAACAGTAATGAGATTGGCTCAGGATCGGGCAGTATTTCCGTTCTGCTGTGCTATGGATCGATACCAATTTGATGGCACCTAACAACAACAAGGGCATCAAAGGGTTGGTGTTCCAGTCTGTCTTAACAGAATATATCAAAGAGCAGGAAGCCATTGGTGCAAGGTTCTTATCCCAGCTTTGATGTTGCATAGAACCAGTCAACTTTTGATTCCTGGTGAAGGAAGGTTGTTTAAAAGATCTGAATCACCACTTACCCTTTCCATACTCATCACCATCTAGTTCCTGGTGCTGAAAAGAGTACTACATTATTATCATTGTCTTATGGTCTATCTGGAGTTTTTGTACTGACGCTTTTGACATTCACATATGCACAGGCAAAGCATCCCCATCCAAACTGCCATCTAGCTAACACAACAGCAGGAGACAACATGGATCGTAAAACAGATTCAGATAGCAAAAATATTAATACATGAAGAAAATGAATGGATGATTAGAAGGCATTGCAACATCCACTCAAATGAATAAATTACAGCAATATTTCTCTCATGGGTTGTATTAAAAAGATGAATGTAAGGTTGATGCACCTAAAGTGGATAAGTGTTCATATCATCTACCTCACTTTACCAGTGTTATATGGATACAAATCTCAATCCATTATGTTACATCTCTATACAGGAGGTATTATGAGCCACACATTTTGATACCTATCAGATTTTTAATTGAATTGTGTCTGGGATGAAAAAAATAAAGGAAACATAATTTCAAATCAGTTTCAAAATAAATTGGTTTCAGTTACTTATTGGTGCCTGTAAGAACAATATATCCTCTTAAATGCTGAAAACATCTATTGAGTTCCTGTCCCTTCTCTCTTTTCACATTTAAAGTCACCCAAGAGAGAAATCTCTGGAGAGAACTTCCCTCAAATTACTATAATGTGCAAGGTGATAGGAGCATGTCTGATGGTGTTTGAAAGGCAACAATTGACAGAGGTAAAGTTTACAGTTCTCATTATGTAAATACAGCAGACATAAAGTTAAATTAATAGACAATATTATAGAAGACATGTTTTTCCAGTGATAGTAAAGCTCACCTTTTACCCACTGCAAGGATGACTGCTATCTTGGCTACCTCCTGCTGCTATAACAGAAATATCAGTGAAAAAAATGGGTGGTTTAACAAACAAATTCATTGTCTCACAGTTCAGGAGACTAGAAGTGGAAGTGTCCACTCCAGGGGAATGTTTTATGTCTCTGTTGACTCTGGGGGAAAGTCCTTATTCCTTGGTTCCTTGACAATCTTTATGTGGTTTGACTTCTGTCTTTCCCCATCATGGCTTGCTTAATCTTGCTCTTTTATGTTAATGCCTCTTAAAACACACACCTCACGCTAAATTTGTCTTATTAACATAAAAAGAAACCCCATTCACACATGGGATTAGAACCATTATATGGTAAAGTATTTACATCTCATATTTTAAGAGCACAAAATTCAGTCCCTAACAACTATCATCTGCTAATGGGTGTGGAGGACAATGGAGGGCTATGTGGAGAACAATGCCAGGAAGTAGAGAAGGTTAAGGTGGGTCCTTTACAAATCAAACCCCATCTCCCTTATTCTCCTTTGAGTTCTGAGGCCAGAGGTTTTCTTTAAAATTCCTTGTCAGGGTACCAGGGTATCTAGTCTTCTAATATTTGCCCAGTCATCTTATCTATGGATAATTAGTACAAATCAGTACTAGCTTGGCCATTTAGAGTACAGGTCCAGCACAGGTCAGCCAGATACTGCAGACCGAGATGAATCACAAAATAAACTCACAGCCTGGGACCTGAGGATCCTAAATAAGACTAAGCTGCAGGTTTTCCATTATCTTTGTTAAAGCAAAACCCAGCAGCCCTACAACATTAGCTTAGCAAGCTTATCCTTCTTTTCCTTTCTAACTCATATTTCACAGTTTAAAATGAGATCAAAATACAGACCCACCTATGTTATAGTACCTCCTTAAACTATTCAAGAAGGGTAACATTATCCATTAGCATCATCATGGTCAGCTCTACTCTGAAGAGGCAGCTCTTCCCCAGTCCTATTTTGAGTGCCTGTCAACCTGAGGGGCCCATTTTCCAGTACCAAATTTGACAGTGTTTCACTGCTATTCATAAGGTTTTTCAGTGACTAAATATCCGGAAGTAATTTCTCTCTCCCTCTTCCCAGTCTGTCTTCATCTGGAAGCTCATTTGAAACCTGTCCACAATGGGTGAACCTGCTGGTATTTAAAATACCTGTGGCATAAATTCCAGAATCACAACAACTCACAAGCCACCACAGTAGACAAACTGACAGATGAGTAGTAAGAGTAAAGCCCACGGAACCTTCATTTGCTGATGGGGCACAACTCAAAATAAAGAAAAGCAGCTGCAAACATCCATTAATAATCAGAACATGGGTTGTACGAAATATAATCTAGCAAAATTGGAAATTGTCAAAAATGAAATGGAACACATAAACATCGATATCTTAGGCATTAGTGACCTGAAATTGACTGGTATTGGCCATTTTGAATTGACAACCACATGGTTCTCTATATCAGGAATTAGAAATTGAAGAGCAATGGTGTTGCATTCATTGTCAAAAAGAGCATATCAAAATCAGTCATGAGGTACAACTCTGTGATAGAATAATATCCATGAGCCTACAAGAAAGACCAAGGAGTTCTGGTAGCATAATGGTTACAAATCAGGGTCAGCAGTTGGAAACTATGAGCTGTTCCCCTGGAGAAATATAAGGCTTTCTGCTCCCTTAAGATTTACAGCCTCAGAAACCCTGTACAGGGTGGCTATGAGTCAGAACTGACTCCATGGCACATAACAACAACAACAGGAGAGACCAGTTAATACTACTATTATTCAAATTTATGCACCAACCACTAAAGCCAGGGAAGATGAAATAGTAGAATTCTACCAACTTCTTCAATCTGAAATTGATCAAACATGCAGTCAAGATGTATTAATCATTAATGGTAATTGGAATGCAAAGTTTGGTGGGAAAAAGAAGGATCAGTAGTTGGTGATAGAAATTATGCTGGAGGTCACATGATAGAATTATGCAAAATCAGTGATTTGTTCATTTCAAATACCTTCATTAGACAGCACAAGAGATGATTATACACATGGACCTCACCATATGGAATACACAGAAATCAAACTGACTACATCTGCAGAAAGAGATGATGGAAATGCTCTATATCATCAGTCAAAATAAGACCAGAGGAAGATTGTGGAACAGACCATCAATTGCTCACATGCAAATTCAGACTGAAGTTGAAGTAAATGAAAACAAGTCCACAAAAGCCAAGATATGAGCTTGAATATATCTCACCTGAATCTAGAGATCATTTGAAGAAAAGATTTGATACATTAACTATTAAAGACCAAAGATCAGCAGAGTTGTGGGATGACATCACAAATATCATATATGAAGAAAGCAAAAAGTCATTAAAAAGACAAGAAAGAAAGAAAAGATCAAACGGATATCAGAAGACACTGACACTCATGAGTGTAGATATGCTAAAGCAAATGGAAGAAATGAGGATGTACAAGAGCTGAACAGATTACTTCAAAGGTCAGTAGAGAAGACAAAGTCATTCAAGGAAATGAACAAAGATCTAGAATCAGAAAACCAAAATGGAAGAACACACTAAGAATTTCTCAAGCTAGGGAAACTGAAGAAAAATTCAAGCCTTGAGTTTCATTACTGAAGGGTTCTCTGGGCAAATTATTGAATGATGCAGAAAGCATCAAAAGAAGATGGAAGGAATACACAGAATCACTGTACCAAAAGGAAATGGTTGATGTTCAATCATTTCAAGAGGTACCATATGATCAAGAGCCAATGATACTGAAGGAAGAAATCTAAGGTTAATTGAAGGAACTGTCAAAGAACAAGGCATCAGGAATTGAAGGAATAAAAGGTGGAATCTTTCAAGAAAGAGAGATGGCACTGGAGGCACTCACTCATCTATACCAAGAATGCTGGAAGACATCTAGCCAACTGATTGGAAGAGTTCCATATTTGTGCCCATTCCAAAGAAAGGTGACCCAATGGAATGTGGAAATCATGGGGCAATATCTTTGATATCCCATGAGAGTAAAGTTTTACTAATTAATGCAGAAATTACTGCAAGCATACATTGACAGAGAACTTACAGAGGTTAAAGCCGGATTCAGAAGAGGACACGGAACAAGGGATATCATTGTTGATGTCTGATGGATCTTGGCTGAAAGCAGAGAATACCAGAAAGATGTTTACTTGTAATTTATTGACTACATAAAGGGCTTTGTGTGAATCAATGCAAGCTATGGACAGCATTGTGAAGTATGAGTATTCCGGAACACTTAATTTTGCTCATGAGGAATCTGTACACGGCCCAAGAGGAAGTAGTTTGAACAGAACACTGAATGGTTTAAAATTAAGAAAGGTGTGTGACTCAGTTGTATTTTTCACCATATTTATTCGACCTGTATGCTGAGCAAATAATCCCAGAAACTGGGTTATATGAAGAAAAACTTGGCATCAAGATTGGAGGAAGACTCATTAACAACCTGTGATAGGCCAATGATAGATACAACCAAGCTTGCTAAAAGTGAAGAAGACTTAAAATACTTACTGATGAAGATCAAAGACCACAGCCTTCAGGTATTGACTGTATCTCAATGTAAAGAAAACAAAACTCCTCATCACTGGACCAACAACATTCTTATAAATGGAGAAAAGATTGAAGTGGTCAAGGACTTCATTCTTCTTGGATCAACCATCAACATTCATGGAAGCAGCAGTCAAGAAATCAAACGACATATTGCATTAGGGAAATCTGCTGCACAAGACCTTTTTAAAGTGTTCAAGAGCGTATGTTAGCTTGATGACTAAAGTGCACCTGACCCAAGCCATGGTATCTTCAATAACCACAAGACCAAGAAGAATTGATGCTTTTGAGTTATGATGTTGGAGGAGAGTATTGAATGTATCATAGGCTGCCAAAAGAACAAAGAGATCTGTATTGGAAGAAGTACAGCCAGAGTGCTACTTGGAGGCCAGGATGGCTAAACTTCGTCTGTCATACTTCAGACATATTATTAGGAGAGGTCAATCACTGGAGAAGGATATCATGCTTGGTAAGGTGGATGGTCATAGAAAAAGAGGATGATCCCCAGAGGATGGCCAAATGGCAGCATCAATGTGCTCAAGCATGGCAACAATTGTGAGATTGGCCCGGGATTGGGCAGTGTTTCGTTCTGTTGTACATAGGGTTGCTATGAGTCAGAATCTACTCAATGTCACCTAACAACAACAACATTACACAACCAAATCCAGTTCTAGTCCTTCGGCACTCCACCATTTCTAGGGAGGCATTAGACATCATGCAATTCATCACCTCAGCACTTCCAGACTTGACTGATTAATGAACAGAAGTAATCTGTACTTATTGATCCTTCAGGTGTCCCAGCAGGAAAATTATGGTCCTCTCACTGGGCTGACAACGTTAACATTTGCCATTACCTTGGGGACTTCTGAACGGATATTTTTCTCCCTACCCCAAGGGAGAAATTTATCTTGTTGTGTTTTGTTTGTTTTTTTCTGTGTGTGTGTGTGTGTGTGTGTGTGTTCGTGTGTCAATGTAGGATATACACTGAACCATAAGGTCAGTTTGAACCAAGGATCAGCGGTTCAAACCCACCAGTCGCACCTGGGAAACATTTTGCCTATAAGAATTGATTTGATGGCACTTAATAACAAAGTTTTTGTTGTTAAGTGCTGTCAAGTCAGTTCCAACTCATAGCGACCCTGTATAGGGTTTCTAAGGATAAGCTGGTGAACCTGAACTACCGACCTTGCAGTTCAAACCAACTTTGCAGCCCAATGCAATAACTCACATCTCATCATCAGAGGTTCAATCAAAGACATGAACTCACCTTATCTTTCCAGGATCTCTAACTCCTTTAGGCAAAACATAGTCACAGTGTTGTTGTTGTGTGCTGTCGAGTGGATTCTAATGAACAGTGACATCCTATGACAGAGGAGAACTGCCCCTTAGGGTTTGCTTGACTGAAATCTTTATGAAAGCAGATCATTGAGTCTTTTCTTCCATGAAGCAGAAGGTAGATTGAAATGGCCAACATTTTGGCTAATCCCTAAGCATTTCACCATTTAATAATAATAATATACATTTTTTAATGCTATAATGAAGTAATATCAAAGAAGGAGATTTCAAGAAGTTGTCTGAGGGGGCTTTAAAAGTTCATGGGAAAAGTGAAATGAAAACATAATGAATTTTTTCTGCAAACACCTTGCAGTATCCAGAAGGGTAAAGGCATCCTTGTTTGCTATAGCTAAGCCCTTGGTTATTATGGGAAGGCAGTCTGAACTCACCCATTGACTGTAAGGAAGAAAGCACAATAGCCTCCTGTAAAGATTTCAGCCTAGGGGACTATGGGACAGTCTACTTGGTCACATGGGGTCACTGTGAGTCAGAATCAACTCAATGGCTCCTAACAACAAGATATATGTATGAAATGTTTAAAAATCCAAGAGCGATTTCCATATGAACTGTGCATTTTATTACAGAAAACTATACCACTATTTTAAAAAATAGCACCATAGTATCTAAGTCAAAGAATTAAATTTTAATGATTTTAACTTTAGGTTAGTATTTACAGTTTTGTTAAGTTGTTTTTTTTTTTCTTTATTCTCACTATAAAATTTAATTGGAGGCCTGGTGTGGCACTGTAGGATAAGCACTGAACTGTTAACTACAAGGTCAAGCCTACCAGCTACTCTTCAAAAATTCTATACAAGGTCACTCTGAGACATAACCGATGCAACAACACTTAACAACTTTATGAGATTTAATTAATACATTTTTCTTTCATTTCAAGAATTTAAATGTATCCTGTTAGATGTTGACATGTCAAAGATGTGTTTAAGTCCAGTCCCTGAATTCAGATCCATCTCTTTTTAAACACACACACTCACTCACTGTTTTTGTCGCACTTTTATTTAAGGTTCATTTTTTTTTAACATGTGTACCAGAAAACTTCCCCCAGGCAGTTCTTGTTAGAATTTGAATGCAGCTATTTAAAAAGAAATCTCTCTGGAAAAAAAAACAAACAACAACAACCTTAAATCAATAGATTTAACATGCAAATTCTAAATCTCTGCATCCACTGACATAAACAAAAGCCCTCAAACAATGATTCCTGTATTTGGTCTGGCAAGCCTGTTAGTTGCAGCTCCAGGTCTGTGACTCATTCATATCACATGATGACTTCATAAGCCAATATTGTATGCCTTGGTCTGCTACACTACCACCACACTTTCTTCAGTGATGGATGGGGTTGAATGAAAACTCTAGCTTGATCAGTGTTTAATAATAACTTTCTGTGGAAAATCTGGTATTACCAAAAGTCCAAACATGTTTATAAAATGGTAACATTCCTCTTTGAAATAAAGACTGATTCATGGCCATCATTTCTTTCCCATACAGCATTTGTTGTGGTTTGAACCCCTTGACAATGGAGCTGCTACTGATTAATTCATGCTCCAGAGGATTATAATAATAGAATCTCATTTGCACCTGTGCACTTCTAAGTAGCAAAGAGACACCTTTCTAAAAGCTTTCTGTTTTACAATCACTCTCAGAATTGCTCAGATTTCTCCAGGTAAGGAGACCAGAAGAGCACAGCATCTTCCTCAGTCTAACTTCAGGGAGAACTCCACCTGCATCTCCTCCTTCTGACTCTACTTTTTGGGTCAGTTCCTGAACATGCAGTTTCTGCTTCCTTAACTCTTACCTGCTCTGTCTTTCTAAAATGTTTACTATTGTCAAGTTTCCCAGGGTTAGGCATCCAGTAACATCAGTGCTGACACAAGACAAACCCACATGCTTCTTTTCCAATGTCCTTTAAAATGCCTGATAAAATACAGGACACTAAGTTAAATCTTAATGTTAGATTAAAAATTAGTTTTTAATATATGCATGTCTCAAATATTGCATGAGGCATGTGGTTGTTGTTGTTAGGTGCTGTTGAGTCAGTTCCAACTCATAGTGACCCATGTCCAATATAACAAAACACTGACCAGTACTGCACCAGCTTCATAACCATTGTCAGGTAGAAACCATTGTTGAAAACACTGCCTCAATCCATCTCAACAGTGCTTCCTCGTTTTCAGCAACCCTCTGTCTTAGCTAGCAGGATACACTTCATCAGAGATTGATTCTTCCTGACAACATGACCTAAGTGTGAAAGGAAGCCTTGCCATCTTCACTTCTAAGGAGCATTCTGGCTGTACTTATTCCACAACAGACTTGTTTGTTTTTCTGGCATTCCACGGAATTTTCAATACTCTTCACCAACATCATAATTCAAATGCATCCATTCTTCTCCAGTCTCCTTTCTTCATTGTCCAGCTTTCACATGCATATCAGGCAATTGAAATGATTTTGGCTTCATCAGGCATGCCTTAGTCCTCAGCTTGATAACTTTGCTCTTTAACACTTTTAAGAGGCCTTTTATAGCAGATTTACCCAATGTAATACGTAGTTGGATTTCCTGACTGCTGCTTGCTGAGGCATTGATTGTGAATCCAAGTAAAATCTATTCCTTCATTAAAAACAATTTCTCCATTTGTCAAGGGGTTGCTTATTGGTTCCATTGTGATGATTTTTTTCTCCTTTATGTTGAGACGTAATCCATATGTCCTACAGCTGCAGCAGAACATCAACAGGGAACTTACAGAAATTCAACCCAAATTCAAAAGAGGACATGGAACAAGCGATATCACTGTCGATAACAGATAGATCTTGATTGAACACAGTTAATACCAGAAGGATGTTTATCTATGTTTTATTGACTCTGTGAAATGCTTGAATGTTGGATCAATTACACGAGGGTGAGGCAAAAATGACCTGCACTCCAGTTATATTAAAACATCCGTTCAAAGAATCATTCCCACCCCCTCCACACACAGAGTAGACAGGGATGGGCAACATGGACATTGGCTACCCAAAATAGGGGGCGGGGGGCTACAAAGGCAAGAAGTGACTGGCTTACAAGCTTCAATAGGGAACCTAGATCCAGAGGGCCTGGAGGAAGGTAGAATCTCCAGTGAGTAGTATTCAATCTGACTAGGCGGGGCTGATGCAATGAAATGCAGACAGGTCTCTTGTGATACAATAGTGAATTATTGTTATCAAGACTGATTGTGAGGGTCAGAAATGTAAAGGTAGACGTTTGATAGCAAGGAGGGGAGTGATTAACTTTTCAGTCTAGGAGCAGAGGTCCCTAGGACCATCAAGGGAAAAGAGCAGAGAGCGGGACCCTACCCAGAGAAGCAGTGATGCCTGAAATGGAGCCAGAGATGATGACCTGGAGTGATGGAGCAGCTGGAGACTTTAGATCCAGAGAGGGAGAGCAACTATGTGCTGAAGACTTGGGGGGTACGGGGGAAAGATTGCATGGAGGAGATTGTAACCATGGCATTGAGATGCTATACGATAGAATGAATGTAAAACCAATGTTCTCCCATGTAAACTATCACATAATTCACAATAAAACATTTAAGAAAAAAAAAAAAATCCATTCAAGTCCACAGCCGATGACAACATTGAGCATGTATGTGAAATGATTCTGTCAAGTATATGAGTGATAGTGGATTATATGGCAAATGTTTGCGAAATGAGTACCGAAACAACTCATGGAAGAGAATAAGCAGAAGCATTTGGATATCTGCAAACAAAATTTGGGCTGATACTCAAAGGAAGGTAAAAGTTTCTTTAAAAAACTCATTACTGGTGATGAGACATGGATTCATCACTATGGGCCTGAGAGTAAATGGCAGAGTATGGAATGGAAACATTCACAACCACAGACCAAGAAAAAGATCAAAAGTCAACCATCAGCTGAAAAAGTGATGCTTATAGTTTTCTGGGATTCTCAAAGGCCAGTTTTGGAACACTATCAGTAAAAACATTCAACAATCAACAGTGCTCAGTACAGTGAGATGCTCACTGAAGAGCTGAAGCCTGAACTTTGGATTAAACACAGAGGACTGTGTTGTGATCTTGCATGATAACACACATCTGGACACTCCGGCCCACACTGTTGACACTGCAAAATATTCATTTGGAGGTGTTAAACACAGCCTTTCTATAGTCCTGATCTTGTTCCATCAGACACTCACTTTGGCCCCCTGAAAAGAGCTCTTCAAAGATGAAGAGTCCCCTCTGATGGAGAAGCAAAGTCAGTGGTGCATTCGTGGCCCATAGCTCAGCCTAAAACATTGTTTAATAAGGGAATATGAAAGTTTGTTAACATATGGACACAGTATATTGGAAAGCAAGGAGATTACATCAAAAATCATGTATCTATCTTTTCTAAAAGTTGATTAAAATCAAGTCCACAGCCAGAATGTGGATAATTTTTTACTCACTTTGTAAATAACACTTGTTGTTAAGTGCCATCCAGTCAGTTCTGACTCAGTGACCCTGTATAACGTTTCCAAGGAGCATCTGGTGTATTTGAACCACTGACCTTGCAGTTCAAACAGACCTTGCAGTCCAGTACAAGAATTCCAGAGCTCCTAGTTGTGCTCCTGCAAAAGACAGTCATTTGAACAGAGCAAGGAATACTGTGCTGTTTATAATCATGAAAGATGTGTGTCAGTGTTGTGTACCTTTACCATATTAATTCTGTATGTATGGTGAGTAAATAATCCAAGATGCTGTAGTAGATTTAGAATAATACAGCAACAGGATTGGAGGAAGACTCATTAACAGCCTGCTATATGCAGATGATACTAACTTACTTGCTGAAAGTGAAGAAGACCTAAAGCAATTACTGATAAAGAAAAAAGGCTACAGACTTCAGTGGGTTTTCATCTCAACATAAAGAAAACTAAAATCCTTACAACTGGCCTTGTAAGCAACATCATGATAAACAGAGAGTATGTTGAAACTATCAAGGATTTCATTTTACTTGAATCCACAATCTATGCTTATGGAAGCAGCAGTCAAGAAATCAAACAATATATTTCATTAGACATATCTGCTGTAAAAGACCTCTTTACAGTGCTAAAGAGCAAACAAGTCACTTTGAGGACTAAGGTTCACTTGACACTAACCATGGCGTTTTCCATTACTCCATATACATATGAAATCAGGACAATAAATTGATGAGTTTGAATTATGGTGTTGGCAAAAAAAAAAAAAAAATATGTTGAGTAGACTATGGGATACCAGAATAAGAGACAAATCTATCCTGGATGAAGTACAGCTAGAATATTCCTTTGAAGTGAGGACATGTTATCAAGCGGGATCTGTCTCTGGTAAAGAAGTTCATGGTTGGTAAAATAGAGGGTCACAGAAAAATAGGGAAACCCTCAAGAAGATGGATGCATCTAGTGGCTGCCACACTGAGTTCAAACAGCATCAGTTGTGAGGAGGATGCGGGTCTGGCAGTGTTTCATTTTATTGTGTGTGGGGGTGACTATGAGTCAGAACCAACCTGACATCACCAAACAACAACAATTCTACCAATGTATTTTAAATTTTCAGAAACTAATTAAGCAAAAAAAAAAGTTTCTTAATAACTTTAACAAAGTAATTTTAATGAGGTGGATTCTTTATGTTCATGGTCAGTTCTCTAGGATAAAGAAAGGAACCAAGAAAGTCAAGAATTTTATTGTGAACCTAAAAATAAGCTAATTGTGTGTTTTATATATTTGGTTATATGGTCAAAATATTTCGGTATAGCTGCCTCTTCTAACTAACCCCTGTTTGATAACATTTAATATTTCTGTGCTAAATATATCCATGAAGCCTTCCCCTGATGTGTCTCATAAGCAGTCATCTTGCTCAGATATAATGGCTTGTTATATTGAATTCATGCCTGGTAACATAGGACCTTGATTCTCATTGCTGAGCTCTGAAATTTAACCCAGGCCAACTGATAAAGTAAGAGTAATTTCCCAGCTATCTCAGATTTACAACTATGTAAAAGAAACCAGTGTCTGCCCTTAACAACCTGTCTACTAGCATAAACATTTTTCGTTTATGATATATAAAATCCTTCTCCTCCAAACCACTTTGAACTGACACACTCTATTATCTTCTTGTGAGTTCCCTCATTAATAAGTTAATATACTTTGACGTGTGCTCAAGACCAATTTTTCTAAGAAATTTTGTTCTAACAACCCATAACCCACACACTCCATCAACTGTTGCTATTGCCTCCAAATTCCAAGAGAATAAAATGAAGTTGTCAAGAGTAAAAATCATTTCATTACCCCCTACTCTTCACTTGTCTGAAAAGTTGTAATTATCTGTCTTTAAAACTATATCCTTTCTTGCTGTTTCAAATGAAGAAGTGTTGTTTCTACTGTGGGTATATATCCATACTTATATCCTTGATTCTTTCTGCAACAATGACCATAAATTCGTGGTATCCTCTACACATTAAATCAGTTATTCTTATACTGTTGTTTTTGTGTGCCATTGAGTTGGTTGTCATAACAACCCTTTATAGGGTTTCTGGGAGCAGCTGGTAGGTTTGAACTGTCAATCTATGGTTACCAGTCCAGTGCTTATCCTACACCAATATTGTTTATAATTCTGCATTCGTTTCTTAGTGCTGCTATAGCAGACCTCCCACAAGTAGGTGGCTGAACAACTTTCTTTTCTCAGTTTCTTGTTAACAGCCATCAAGTTGGTTCTGACTCATAGCAACTCATAGAGTTTCCAAGGAGCTGCTGGTGAGTATGAACCACCGATCCTATGGTTAGCAGTCCAGTGCTTATCCTACAGACGACACCGGGATTTAAAGTCTATATACATTGTGCTGACTTTATGGAAAGGTTCTGCTTGGAGGGAAAATGCTGTGTTTCTTTCAGTAGCACTTGTATTCCTTGGAGATCTCCATGTGGCATCTCTCTTGCCCCATTTGTTTTTCCTTCCCTGTGCCTAATCTCAAAGTTGATTGGTTTAAAATATACCATAAACTAATATGGCTTCATTAACATGGCAAAGAAACTTTATGCGAAGGTTTCGAAAAGTTCATGAAAAAATGCCATTAACCTTTAACTCTATTTTTCCGTGAAATTTTGAAGTCA
Source organism: Chrysochloris asiatica (assembly GCF_000296735.1). Taxonomy (NCBI): domain Eukaryota; kingdom Metazoa; phylum Chordata; class Mammalia; order Afrosoricida; family Chrysochloridae; genus Chrysochloris; species Chrysochloris asiatica. The sequence goes on from NW_006408539.1 coordinate 22,546,120, forward strand.
CCTCTTATTTCCAAAAAAGATCACTTCTACAAGTATAAGGGGTGCATTCTACCCAGACCAGCCTCACACATAAACCCTTAAGTAGTGAAGCAAGAACTCAAACTCCCAGTGACACTCTAGTTCTTGCCTACTTGTTACATTTTAACATGTTGTTGTTATTGTGAAGTGCCGCCGAGTCGGTTCCGACCCATAAGGACCCTGTATAGGGTTCCCATGGAGTAGCTGGTGAGCTTGAACTACTGACCTTGCAGTTCAAACGGCTTTGCAGTCTGGCGCAATAACCCTCCTCGTCACATAGCAAAGGTAAATTGTTAAAGTATTGAGTTCACATGAAGAGTGACTTAACATCTGCCTACAAAAACTATCAGGATTAAATAAAGATTTTTTTTTAATAATTTTTCATTATGAATTGAGTGAAGGTTTACAGACAAGATCATCAGTTTTACATTCAGAAAATCCTACAGTTTGTTTCATTGCAGTGATTACAATCCCCTCCCGGCAACAACAACACTTATTCTACTTCCTCTCTGTGCTTCCTGATTCCAGTCCACCCACCTTCGCATCCCTTCTCAACTCTACTGTTAGGTAGATGTTCACCCTTTTGATTTGAATGAATGACCATTCAATGCTGAGCATACTTTCCTAGTGTTCTTGGCCCCCTCGGTATACCTGTCTGGAGTCCTAGTGTGGCACTGTGGGTAAATGTGCTGGACTGCAAGGGTAGCTTGAACCACAAGGTCGGCAGTTCAAGCTCACCAGCAGCACCTTGGAAACTCTGTACAGGGATGCTATGAGTCAGAATTGACTTGACAGCACTTAACAACTACAGCAACATGAACCTAGCGTAGTGGTTACGAGTTGGACTGCTAACCTCTAAGTCAGCAGTTCCAAATTACCAGCTGCTCAGCAGGAGAAAGATGAGGTTTTCTGCTCCAGTAAAGATTTATAGCCTCGGAAACCCTATGCAGGATCACTGTGAGTCAGAACTGACTCCATGGGACCACCATATACCTATCTAGAGTCCTGGTGTAGCACCATAGGATAAGCACTTGATCTCAAGGTCAGTTTGAACCACAGTGGTTCAAACTCACCAGCTGCTCCTCAGAAATCCTATACAGGGTCACTATAGCTTGGAACCAACTCAATGACATTTAACAATAATATTTACCTATCTAGTGCTTGGCTGAAAATTGGGTCACGAAGGTGAGTTCCTTTCCAGACCTGAAAAGTGACTAAACCTAACCCTAACCCTAACCCTAACCCTAACCCTAACCCTAACCCTAACCCTAACCCTAACCCTAACCCTAACCCTAACCCTAACCTTGGGTTACTCCAGTGTCTTTCTGACCAGTAAGTCTGGTCTTTTTATTTGTTGCTTTTTGGTCCATATTTTCTGCCATTCTTTCTCAGACCTTCTTCTAATGTGATTCCATTCAGATCAGGTGGTAGTGGTAGCCAGACACCATCCAGTTCTTCTGGGCTCAGAGTCAAGGAGATTGATGTTCACATGTCTAATGAATTAACGGATTATAAACCCCTTCAATTGTCATCACTCTGCTGCTGCACAAAGAGAGTCCAATAGCTGTGCCATAGAGGGCTACTTGTAAGCTTTTAAGGTCCTAAATGCTAGTCACCAAAGTATTAAGATTTAATACAATGTTAAATAACAAAAACAAGTCAAATTTCATGTCTCTAAAATATGGTGATGTGGTGGTGGTTATGTGCCATTGAGTAGGTTCCTACTCATAGCGACTCTGTACAGGGTTTCTAAGGCTGTAAATCTTATGGGAGCAGAAAGTCTCATCATTCTCCCATGGAACAGCTGGTAGTTTCAAACTGCTGACACTGAGATTAGCAGCCTGATTCGTAACCACTACGCTACCAGGAGCTCTTTTCTCTAAAATACAAACACGATAAATATAAAATATAACCATTATGAGAAACATATACATCAGACTTCACCATACCCATTTAATCTGTATACTGTGTAAATCTTCCAAGACACTAGACTGTATGAAGGAAAATTGGAGGATGACTCATTAACAACTTGTGGTATACAGATGGCACAACCTTGCTTTCTGAAATCAAAGAGGACTTAAAGTACTGGCTGAAGAGCCAAGAAAGATGATAGCCTTCAGTATAAATTACTCCTAAACACAAAGAAAACAAAAATCCCCACAACTGAACCAGTAGAAAACATCATATTAAGCAGAGAAAAGACCTAAATTGCCAAATATTTCATTTTACTTGGATCCACAATCAACACCCATGGAAGCAATAGTCAAGAAATTAAATGACATATTGCATTGGACAAATCTACTGCACAAGAATTCTTCCTTCTGACATGTCCAAAGACATCACTGAAGGACTGAGGTGCACCTTACTGAAGCCTTGGTATTTTTAATCACTGGATAAGCAGGATAATGAATAATGAAAAAGAAAGAAGAAATTATGCCTTTGATTTCAGGTGTTGGTGAAAAATATTAAATATACCATGGATTGCCAGACTATTGAACAGATCTATGTTGGAAGTAGTACTTATAGAATGTTCCTTAAAAGCTAGGATGGCAAAACTTCTTCTCATGTACACTGGACAGGTCATCAGGAGGAGCCAGTCCCTGCAGTAGGACATCATACTAAGATAGTGTTGTTGTTGTCAGGTGCCATCAAGTCAGAACCGACTCATAGAGACCCCATGCACAGCAGAACAAAACAATGTCTGATCCTGGGCCAACCTCACTATCGCCGCCACACTTGAGTCCATCAATGATGCCACCTGGCCAATCCATCTCGTTAGGGGGCTTCCTCTTTTTCTCTGACCCTCCACCTTATCCAGCATGACATCCTTCTCCAGTGACTGTTTCCTCCGGACAATGTGTCCAAAGTATGAGAGACGAAGCTTAGCCATCCTGGCCTCCAAGGAGCACTCTGGCTGCACTTCTTCCAAAACAGATCTATTGGTTCTTTTGGCACTTTTAGCATTCTCCTCCAACACCACAACTCAAAGGCATCAATTCTTCTACGATCTTCATTATTCACTGTCCAGCTTTCACATCCATATGAGGCTATTGAAAACACCATGGCCTGGGTCAGGCGCACCTTAGTCCTCAAGCTGACATCTCTTGATTGTATGAGAGAACATCTTGATTGTATGAGAGAACATCTTGATTGTATCTTGATTATATCAGGATTGTATCAAGATTGACATCGAAATTTAATGAGACAGTATAGACATAAAACCAAATGACCACCACTCGTCTGTCTGTCGTGCTGTGGTGGTTTGAGTTGCTGTGATTCTGAGGGCTATGCCACCGGTGTTTTAAATAACCAGCAGGGTCACCCATGATGGACAGGTTTCTGATGAGCTACAAAACAAAGACAGACTAGGAAGAAAGAGTGACAAACTACTTCCGAATCGCTAGTCACTGAAAACTCTACGAATAGCAGAGAAACATTGTCAGATACAGGACCGGAAGGTGGGAAGGCACTCAGAATACTAAGATAGAGGAAGACTCTAAATGAAATGGACTGCCACAGTGGGTGCAACAATGGGCTTAAATGTAACAACAATGTGAGGATGGAAAAAGATCACGAGTGTTTCATTCTGTTGTACATAAGGTGTCGATGAGTCAGAACTCACTCCAGGGCACCTAACAACAACAATAAGAAGCTTATCATACATTTCTTTTAACTTTAAAATGCATCCACTTAAACTGCATGTTTATAACCTTACATTAAAATGTTCTATAAAGAAGTTTTTGTTTACTTCTATTTTATCTTTAAATTATATATGTGTTACTATCACTTGACCTGGAAGGACAGTATGCCTATATAATAATAAAACATTGAGATGAAAAGTTGAAACCATTAGTCAATCATATTGGAGTTTACATAATGTCAAACATCTGAATAATAAAAACTTTTTTGATGCCTGAGTTTTCTTTCATTCATTTAACTCAAGTATTGACAAATGAAGCATCAGAAATATTTTTCACTATTATTGTGTGTGCCTCTAACTCTGGATAGGTATATATTTGCATACATATGTGTGTATGTAAGTATACATATATGTAAGTGTGTATATGTTTGTACATATGTCTGTGTATTTGTAAATATAGGTAGTTTCCAATTTATGACGCGGTTGCATTCTGATGATTACTCTGTTATAAGTAAAAATGTCTTTTTTTAAGTTCATATTCACTGTTATTATCAGTGTCTATAAATTCTATCTTTATTTGTTTGAGGGTTGAAAGCGTTGTATCTTTGAATAATAACCATCAGCAATTTACATGCTGCAACATTGTATGTAACACACATGATGACAATAAGGTATGTGACAAGGATCTCTGGTAGTGTAGTGGTTATGAATCAGACTGTTAACCCTAGGGTCAGTAGTCCGAAACTATCAGCTGTTCCATGGGAAAAAGATAAGGCTATCTGCTCCCATAAAGATTTACAGCCTCGGAAACTCTGAACAGGGTCAATATAAGTTGGAACTGACTCCAAGGTGCATAACCCCCATCACCATCATACATATATTCTTTTTGTATTGTATGTGGCACTATAGGATAAACACTGGAGTGCTAACCACAAGGTCGGAAGTTCAAACCCATGATCCTCTCCTTGGAAACTCTACACAGGGTTGCTGTGACTAACTGAAGAGGAATGAAGTCACTGTCTTCATCAAAAGAACATTTCAAGATCTATCTTGAAGTGTAATGCTGTTTGTGATATGATAATAGCTATATGCCTACAAGGGAGACCAGTTAATACCACTATTTGTCAAATTTACAAACAAACCACTAAAACCAGTGATGATGAAATTGAAGAATTCCATCAACGTCTTCAGACTGAAATCTATCAAACATACAATCAAGATGTATTGATAATTATTGGTGATTAGAATGCAAAGCTAGGAAACAAAGAGAAAGAATCAGTCACTGGAACGTATGGCCTCAGTGATAGATATGATGCTGGAGATCTAATGATAGAATTTTGCAAGATCAATGACTTTTAGGTTACAAATATTCACTAAACAACATAAAAGGTGATTGTACATATGGACCGCTCCAGAAGGAATACAAAGGAATCAGGATGACTATATATGTGGGAAAAGGCACTGGAAAAGCACAATGTCATTGGTCAAAACATTGTCAAAGACTTGAAGTCAAGATTTGAATTTTGTCTTCAGTTCTTTCAGTTTGAGAAATGCTAAGTGTGTTCTCTTTTGGTTTTCTAACTCCTGGTCTACGCACATTCATTTTAATACTTTACTTTGTCTTCTCAAGGTGCCCTTTGAAATTTTCTGTTCAGCTCTTTGACTTTCTCATTTTGTCAAATCACTAAAACATCTTTATATTGGAGAGAAATTTTCAGATTTTCTTTTGACATCCATTTTGGACTTTTTTATTTGCCATCTATTTTTTCTTCCTAAATAGTGTTCTTAATGTTCTCCAGTAACTCTTCTGTTCTTTGGTCATTAGTGTCTAATGTATCAAATCTGTTTTTGAGATGGTCTCCAAATTGTGGTGGGATTTTTTCAAACTCATATTTTGGAACTCATGGATTTGTTTTAATTTTCTACAGCTTCAGCCTCAACTTGCGTATGAGCAATTGGTGGTCTGTTTCAGTGTTGACACTTGACCTTGTTTTGGCTGGTAATATTGAGCTTTTCCACCATCTCTTTCCACATATATAATTACTTTGATTCCTGTTTATTCTATCTGGTGTAGTCCATGTACATAGTCACTTTTTACATTGCTTAATAAAGGTATCTGCAATGAACAAGTCACTGGCATTGCAAAATTCTATCATGTGATGTCAACATCATTACTATCACTGAGGTCATATTTTCCAACTACTGATCCTTCTTCTTTGTTTCCAGCCTTTGCATTCCAGTTGCCAGTAGTTATCAACACATCTTGATTGCAAGTTTGACCAATTCCAGACTGAAAACATTAACTACTTAATTTGCATAAATTTGAATAATAGTAGCATTAACTGGTCTTCCTTGTAGGCATATGTGTATTATCCTATCACAGATAACATTGTGCTTCAAGATAGAACTTGAAATGTCCTTTTTGACAATGAACGCCATGCTGTTTATCTTTAATTTGTCAATCTAGGGTAGTAACCAGTATGATTATCTGATTCAAAATAGCCAATACCAGTCCATTTCAGCTCATTGAATACCTGGATATCCATCTTTATGTATTCTGAATCAATTTTTCAAACCTTCCAATTTCCTTAAACTCACATTTCATTGTATTATATTACATCTTATTATGGAGACAACTGTATCTTCCATGATAAGCCACTGAGAATCCTGAGCCAGTCAACTTGAACACAAAACTTTAACTATCACAGCATGCTGTTTGACCCTGACCTTGTTTTGGCTGATAATTTTTTTATGATGTATACAGGTGAGTGTCTTTGCATAGTCAATGAAGCACAAGTAAACATCTTTCTGGTATTCAGTGCTTTTATCCAATATCCAATGACATTCATTGTTCTGTGTCATCTTTTGAATTTATCTTGAATTTCCAGAAGCTCTCTGTCAATGTACTGTTTTAACCATTTTAAAAATTATCTTCAGCAATCAAAAGCAAAAACAAGAAAGTGGAGAATGCTGAGAAAGGAATCTGTTTCAGGTTAATATATGGAGAAACAGAGTTTAGCTTTGCCACACTAAATTGGAGATGCTTGCAATACAAGTGAAGATGGACACAGGACTAGGGCTCAAGAACTTCCTGTGTTGGACCTATAAATGTTTTGGTCATTGGCATTTTTGTTGTTGTTGTGTGTCATCGAGTCAATTCCAACTCAAAACCTGTGTAGGGTTTCTAAGGAATGGCTGAAGGGTTTGATTCATTGACCTTGTGGTTAGCAGTCCAGTGCTGATTGGACAGCTCCACACCAGGACCCTGGTCATTGGCATTAGCTGGTCATATTTAACTCCAGGAAGTGGATAAGATAACCATGGGGAAAAACAGGTAGAGGAGACAAGGTTGCCTAAGAACAAAGCCCAACAATATTCCAGTGTGTATAAATCAAGCAGAGGGAGAGGAGCCTGAAGAGAATGATCCAGAAAAGAGAAAGAAAATCAGGAGAGTGCAGTATCATGAAGCCAAGAGAAAGGATTGTTTCATGGATGAAGTAAAAACTATGTGTTCATTGGGTGTTTGTCCATGAAAGCTTCTGATGAGCATCACAAAGGAATTTTCATGAAGTAAAGGGACCAGGAGCCGCATTAAAGTGAACACAAAATTATAAAGCAAAAAGCGTACTTAACAGATTTTATGTGTAATAAAATTGACAACAATATCTCTGGAAAGTCTGGGCTATGCCTATTGTTTAGACAGACTTATTTGTCTTTGAGTGTGTGAGTCATAAGGTGGGGGAGTACACAGTTAGTTGAAGTGGGACCAAAGATAAAGAAGAGGGAGTCAGCGTAGGACGTGTGAGTAATACGGGGTAGTGTCTTGGGGAAAGTAACTTGATGAAAGGTTGGAGAGACATGTAGAAGAGGTTTTGTTCATGTGTGACAATCTGGATATGCATGGGTTTAAAAGTACATTTTTGGGGGATTGTGTACCATATTTTTATTACGATTGACTGGTCTCTGTTTGGGTACATACTATATGTATGTAGGTTGGAATTTAGGATACTGGATGCTAAGATGAGGGCATTATAAAATGGTTATGTGTATATGTGGGTGTGTGTACACCTACATGTTTGTGTTATAAAGATTTTACATACATTCTGATGGCTACTTACAGATGGGTGTTGTACATACCATATGGATACTTCAGTCTATGTTTCAATAGGTGTGGTGGGGAAGGCTATGTGGATGTTGGTGTTCTTTTACTATTTTGTCCTGCCTACCAAGCTTCTAGGAGGAAAGTGGCTCCATAAGACAAGCACTGGACTCTAAGCCACAAGGTCTGTGGTTCGAGCACACCAGCTGCTCTGCAGGAGAAAAATGTGGCTTTCTGCTCCCATGAAATTAAAGCCTCAGAGACCCAATCTAGGGTCGCTATGAGTTGGAACCAACTTGATAGCACTTAACAACAATAACCAGTTAAGCTTCGGGGAGCCCTGATGGTCATTGGCTAAGTGCTCAGCTGCTGATCATAAGGTCAGCAGTTCAAATCCATCTACTCTATAGGAGAAAGGTGTGGTGTGATTCCATAAACTTTACAGCCCAGGAGATCTATGGGACAGTTCTGCAAGCTCCCTGTGAGTTGCAATCAACTAGACTGCAGTGGGTTTTGTGTATTAAGCTTCTAACTTATTAGAATGAATATACTTGATTGTTGTTGTTGTTGATAAGTACCATCAAGTGTGTTCCAATTCATAGTGATCCTATGTAGATTTCTGAAGGAGGAAGCTTCATCTTTCTGCCATGGAGAAGCTGGTGGGCTGACCTTGTGGTTTGCAATCCAGTGCTTATCCTACAGAGCACAACATTTGATTGAGACACCTATATATAGCCTTCTAAAATGTTGTCTGTAATTTATTGTAGTACATGTAATTAAATCAGCATGCATTTTTAAATTGTATGTAAAATAGGGAAAATGCCTTCTGAGTAACAGCCTGGACACCATTTCTATTGGTGAATAATATGAACATAAATAAAGCAAGTTGTGACAAAGAATTGATGACTTAGAGATTTTTCTTTATTTAAAGTTCTCAGTTTTATTATATATAGAGTATTTGCAAAGTGTTTCCCCAGAAACCACATAAACAAAATAGTTATCTTTAGATATGCATAACTCCTGGGACCATATACATTAAAAGAACTTCAAAAAGATCTAACAATATGCATAAATAAACTGTTTTAGAAGCATCAGCAAAAGGCTGGTCCTTATAAGATGAAGGTTAAAGATATCCCAAATGTCCAACCTTTCCAAAATGCTATACCACTCTATCATTTCTGATACCAGCCAACATTCATCCCTTCGGTATTCTCCCTCACATACCACAGCTTCATAATTTGCTGCAATGTCTCATTGAACTCACGAACCATCAAGGAAAGAGCATGTGCAGTTCTAGAGACTGGCAAGTCCCCAGTCTATAGCTCAGATGTCAAACTGGAGGATTCTCCTGACTCACACCAACTCAGGCTGTTGATTCACAAGGCTTTGGAAGCTAGTAGGCCCCCAGCTGCAGCGCCAAGGTCCGGATTTCAGATGGAGGTAAGCAGGCACAGGCTCCAGAGCAAGAGAAAGAACTTCCCAGAGGAGCACAGTGCAGCTACAGAGACCCCAAACTGCTCAGTGGAAAAGAAGAAGGAATGCATTGGGACTCACACCCTCAAGATGACGCAGCAAGTCCTGGGCCAGCTGACTGGAATCTGATTGGTGTTGGACAGGATCAGTCAACACAAGGACTAGTCATCTGCACATCTTTAGTCAGGACTCAGGACGTGGGTGTCACAAAAAGGCCATTTACCCATGTCTGGGGCATTGATGGAGGTGTGTTTTCAGCCTTGCGAAGGTAAAAAGTTAGGTTAAGGACATGCTGGTCACTACTGCGCATGTTAGGTGGGCCAGACCTGGTCTCAACCAGTTCTGCAACCCCAAGGCAAGTCAAACCCACTGGTTTTGAAACAATTCCAATTCAAAGAGATGTATATAGCGTTTCCAGGGCTGTAAACCTCTACAGAGGTGCTATGGTAGTGTAGTGGTTACGAATCGGGCTGCGAACCACAAGGTCAGCAGTTCGAAACTACCGGCCGTTCCGCGGGAGAAAGATGAGGCTTTCTGCTCCCGTAAAGATTTACAGCCTCGGAAACCCTGTACAGGGTAGCTATGAGTCAGAACCGACTCCACGGCACTTAACAACAACAACAAGAAACCTCTACAGACACAGAAAGCCGTATCATTATCCCTTGGAATAGCTAGTAGGTTTAAACTGCTGTCCTTGTGGTTAGCAATTCAGTGCTTACTCTACAGTGCTGCCAGTGCTCCTCTGTGACCTCAGCCTCTTGCTTTTCTTAATTAAGCTAGAAGCTGGAGATTTGCCTTATAAGGAAACAGTTTAAAACAGGAAGCTTTCCCTAGTATGCAGATCACACTCCTAAGGAAAATAAGGGTGGTGACTTGAGCCACATCATCTAGTAAATTATAAACTCAAGATACATCCCACCTTAATCCTGCCTCATTTACTTAACAGGCGACTCACTTCAAAACGGGATCATAGCCACAGGCATTAGTTGTTGCTATTGTTGAGAGCCATTGAGTCCATTTCAACTCATGGTGGCCCTGTCTAGGGTTTTCCAAGACTGTATCTCTTTGCTGGAATGGAGTGGCTGATTGGCTCAAACCTCTGACCTTGTGATTCACAGTCCAGAGTTTATCATACAGAGTCACCCCACTCCCAACCACAGGCATGTTTGTTGTTGTTAAGTGCCGTCAAGTCGGTTCTGACCCATAGCAACCCTGTACAGGGTTTCCTAGGGTGTAAATCTTTACGGGAGCCGAAAGCCTCATCTTTCTCCCGTGGAGCAGCTGGGGGTTTTGAACTGCTGACCTTAAGGTTTGCAGCCCGATTCACAACCACTATGCTACCAGAGCTCCTTAACCACAGGCATAGAGACTAGGATTTACAATACATCTCAGCAGGGAGGACTATGGCTAGATTACGGCATTTACTGCACATCTAGCTAGCAGTAGAGATAGCAGTATGCTGAAGTTCAGAATGGAATTGAACTTGTCATTTTTGTCTTTTTCCTGACTGGAACTTAGTAAGTCTCTCCTCTTGTCTATTTTTAGCATACTTGACACCCCCTACCAGTCTACATCTTTTGGTGTGACGCTGTAGGATCAGCTACTCGGAACACCTACATAGGGTCGTTAGCTGATCCTACAGTGGAGCTCTGGGAGCATAGTGTTTACAAGTAGGGCTGCTAATCTCAAGGTCAGCAGTTCAAAACTACCAGCCGTTCCATGGGAGAAAGATAAGGCTTTCTGCTCCCAAAAAGATTTACAGTCTTGGAAACCCTATGCAGTGTCACTATGAGAACCAACTCCATGGCACACTACCATCACCATAAGTCAGAACGAGCTCAGCACTTAACAACTAGTCCACTGCTAGTAGTCGTGGTGTTTGACTCCACACTGTAGACTGCATGAGCTTCACCTAGCCAGTCTTCTTGTTGTTAGATGCTGTTGAGTGGATTCCAACCCATAGCAGCCCTATTTACAAAGCAACGGAACACCTCCTCATTCTGCACATCCGCACAATTGCTTCTAAACTTGAACCTTTGTTGCTGCCACTGCTCCAATCCATCTCATTGGGAGTCTCCCTCTTTTTTACTGTCCCTCCACTTTACCAATAATGATGTCCTTCTTCAGGGATTGGTCCCTCCAGATCGTATGTCCAAAATATGGAGCCAAAGTCTGGCCCGCTTGGCTTCTAAGGAGCATTCTAGCTGTACTTCTCCCAAGACAGATTTGTTTGTTCTTCTGGCAGCACATGGTACCTTTAATAGCCAGTGAAATGGAACAAAAATGGTTGAAAATAACCCTGTGAGGGAATAAAAGATTTAAGATCACAAATAAAATCAGCGAGACTTCAGGGTCAATATAAAAAGTTCTGACCACTGACAATGTTCTTCCCTCCTAAGCAGAAAATGGGATAAAAATTAATCATCTTGAATAGAGTCTCAAAGGCTTGAAAGCCAAATGGAACAACTTAAGCTTAAGTTGCAAGTTCAGGCAGAGAAATCATCAGATTCAGGGAGCTTGGCGGAATCCATTTGATCTGCCAGTTGAAGAAAGATTTGTAGTAAACAAATCACATTAGAGAGTGGAACAAAAGACATCAGAGGAAAACAAACAAGAAACTCGGCTCCTCCGCCAAGAACTAACAATCAGATGCCTTACTTTACTGGATTTAGAGACGAAATACAAGTCTTGTTCCAGGAAGTACCATTGAGGGATTTGTGGGAACATATTAATACAGATCTTCAAGTACTCAACTGAGATGACATAGCTTTCATTTAGTGTCCATTTCCAAATTTTCATCCTGTTGTGAATCTTAAATATCCCTGTTGTTACGGCTTCTTGAGTCATGGAGGGGGTTAGATTGTGGTGTAGTAAAACAGGAGAGACACAGGGAATGCTGAAGAGGTATCACAAATGGAAAAACAATCAACTTTACATTATTTCACAATTGGTTATCCTGTTGGTGAGTTGCTGGGATTCTAATGTGTCCTTTTCTCTCCTTCTGATCATTAGCTTCACGTCTTTAGACATATTAGGGTCAAAGTCAGGGTTGGGGGTGTGTGTCGAATTTGGTTGTCATAGTAAAAAATTTAGGTAGTAGCAATGATTGAAAACATTCATTTGCTCTGCAAAGGACTCCAAAGGACTTCGATTGTTGTTGTTAAGTGCTGGCTAATCAGCTACAATAGTCACTGTAGAGGGTTTCAGAGGAGCAGCTGGTGGGTTTGAACTACCACCCCTGTGGTTCATAGTCCAATGCTTATCCGATAGTGCCACACCACGAGTCCTAGCAGTGAATATTTTTAGGATCTGTGAACCTCAGAGTGCTGTCACAACAATCCACCTCTGACATTATTATAGTGTTGAAGCAATCCTAAATGACATGTGACTAAAGGATCACATGTGTTCTACTAAAATTATATTTAAAGAAACAAGTGATGATTGATAAAGAGTTCTACCAAATGCCAGACAGGAGGGAGCTTCCAAACCTTACGGAAAAACTCCATTGTCTTCTAATTCCATTTCTCCACAAACGTTTTCAGTCTCCTTTGTATTTAAAGAATTAACATTACCACTAATTAACACTAAGATACTTCTGGGTATCATTCTGAAAATAAGAGCGGGAACCCTACCAAACTGATTTGGTGAAGCCACTGTTGACCTGATACAAAATTCAGAAGATTCGAATGCTAAAAGCAAAACAAAAGACCCATCTCTCTCATGAGCGTAGATACAAAAATTTCAACAAAATATTATAAAATCAAATCAAATAATATGCATACATAATTATATGGTCCTATTGAGGCACTGTAGGCTAAGCACTGGACTGCTAACCACAAGGTTTGAACTTCAAGCCCACCAGCAGATCCTCAGAAGCCCTATACAAGGTTGCTATGAGTTGGAACAAATTCCACAGCACTTAACAACAACAACCACTACTACAAGGAAATGAGATTTATTCCAGGTATTTACAAGCCTATCAGTGTAATTCACTATATCAATAGACTAAAGAAGAAATTCTTGTGACACATTAATTGATGTAGGGGAAATAATGAAAAGAATAGGCAATATCCAACATCCATCCATACTAAAAACTCTCAGCAAATTAGAAATCGAGGGAAATTATCTCAACATGATGAAGGAGTCCTGGTATGGCGTGGTGAGTTATATGCCTTGGACCGTAAAGTCAGTTTGAACTGCAAGATCGGTGGTTCAAGCTCACCAGCCACTCCTTGGAAACCCTATACAGGGTTGCTATGGGTCGGAAATGACTCGACGGCACTTAACAACACAACAATGATGTATTCCATAGTCCTTTTGGAGTAAGTCTTTAAAATCTACTGTGTATTTTATACTTATGTCTTAATTTGGACTAACTACATCTCAAATATTTAATTTGTCTGCTTTGTTACTTGTCACTAAGTCAATTCCAACTTATGGGTGTGAAGAACTGAGCTCCACAAGGTTTTCAAGGTTGTGACTTGTGGGAAGAGATAACCAGTCCTGTCTTACAAAGTGCCCCTGGTGGGCTCGAACGTATAGCCATCTGACTAGAAGTAACCATTTTGCCACCCATGGGCTGTACTGAATGTGCCCAGTGGCTACTATTTTGGTATGGTGTAGATCCATGTAATACCAACATGGTAATGGTCAGTCTTTCCAAGTAGGTTCTGATTCAAATCAACATAAAAATTAATATGTGGTCATGATGAATACAACCACATGGAATAGAAAATGACTAAGCATTGTAACCCCCAATATTACCACAGTTGAACAAGATTAGTGGCAGATACTGAGTGTGTGACTTCAAATCCGTTAGGACAGGGCTCCCATGAAGCTCGGTCCAACAAGCCCACCAAAAACACACTGCCATCAAGCTTGTTCCAGTTCATCCTGACCCCATGGGACAGAGGAGACTTGCTCCTTTGTGTTACCAAGATTGTAAATCTTTACAGAAGCAGACGGCCTAATCTGTCTCCCAAAGAGCAGTTGGCGAGTTTGAACTCCCAAATTTGGGATTAACAATTCAGTGCTTAATCCATGATGCCACACAGGTCTCTTTTCAACAGTAGAGAGAAATTTCACCAACCACAGAAACATGCTCAATGTATGTTAGAGTATGTGTGTTAGCACTGCAAGGTCTGCAGTTCAAACCCACCAGTCGATTCTCAGAAACCCTATACAGGGTCATTATGAGTCGGAAACCCCTCATGACACTTACCACCAACATTGCTAGAGTGTATTTTGACTGACCATTTCTGGTTATGGCTACATTGCAATGATGTTTGCACACTTTTGAGTCATAATTTTTTTCTGCATAAAAACATATTTAACAATTATGTAAAAATGTTTCATCAAAGCTGGCATAAAGTTATGAAAAAAAATCTAAGATGATAATTTGTTATTTACAGTGGTGATTGTCTTGATCCATTAGTCCTTATCCCTTAACTAATTTTGCACATGACATATTGAATGCATAATTAATAGACCAGATATGCATCCAGTAGGAAAATAACAGCTTTACTTTTGAGCTGTCATCATCCTATGAGAAAAATTGCTTTTCTGAATTCTGATGAATCATCACCCTCTGAAAATAAGCAGCATTTTTTTTTTCCAGAATGATTCTCATTCTCACCTAAAGCTCAGAAATCCTCACCCACATCAGCTAAAATCCAAAGAATAAAGTGCTTTGAGACTCCACATAGCTTTCTTACCCCGACTCCTAAGCTGTTTCTCCTTTCTCCATGCCACTCATGTCTCACAGGCGGCTCTTAGTACCTGCCACTAAGTGTCAGGACTTAAAACCCAGGGGAGGAAAAAAAAAATCCATTAGTAAGTGGCCACATTAGTGAGCTATTGTATGTGAGGAGTGGGTTGGTTTTGTGTTGAAGGATAAAGGGTGTGCCATCAATCCTCTGCATTCCTCAAAAACAATGGAATTAAAATGTAGAGGATATCTATAAAACTATAGGTCTACTTAATACTATATAAATGTCGTTGCATGCCACATGCATTATTGTGTAGGATATATATTTTGTTGTCTCCAGGGATGTGCTTCAAGAACAATAGAAGGAGGCAAGGAAAGAAAAGAGTCCGGGAGAATAATCACACAGTGGCATTTCATTATGATTGCAACTTTTATTCAACAACCAGAATCCCAGCTAGTACTAAGCATCCACAAATGAACATTACATAAAATTAAACAGAACCTAAAAAGCAAAAGGTAATTATGTAATAAAGAAAAATCATGGACTATGAAAAATATTAACAATAATATGCTGCTATTACATAAATCACTTTGTTAGATTGAGGGTTTTGTAAAGCGTACAAAGCAATATCCATCATTGCCAAATTTAGAACTTACTTGTTTCCAATGCATTTATATTTTAAACACCAAAAAGTTTTCCTCCAACATCACTGAATATGAAATTCTTGCAAAGAATAATGCTTACATATTCTATGAAGCATGGTTTCATTACTGCTTTATCAGATAAGTTATTTAATGGTGTGATGGATCATAGATGATATATCACATATGTAATAGTTAATGATTTGTGGGTGAGGATATCCAGAAATACCCTCTTAACACATATATTCAGAACACAATTTTTAGCTTTCCAATCAGGTTTTGATGATCCTAAAACACAACATAAAATTAATATGTGATCATGATGAATACAACCATATGGAAGAAAAAAGGACTAAACATTGAAGCCCCAATGTACCGCAGTTGAAGGGACATTTAATGAAACCACACAGGACTCATCAAAATACTATGCCTGTCAGTCAAATTCTCTTTTAAGATCAAATTCCAGTCTTGCTTGTTCTGCCAAAAATGTGGTTCTATTAAACCCATTTCATGATCTACAGCTTAGCATTTTATAGAAGATGCTGAACCGATGGCACAGATACATAATTCAAACTATACAGAACATAGAAAATAGACTGTCATCGGGCCACACAAAAGAAGATAAATGTTCTTTAAGAGTAATAAGTAATTAGCTGTAGGAATCTTCCAGTGTGCACCAAAGAAAAGGAAAAAAGAAAAATTCTTAGACAATATTCTTGGTTATTTAAAATGAATGCATAAAACTTACAGATGGAGAAACAAAAATAAGATTTCTCTACAATTACTATGGAAAATTCCAATAAATCCAAGTGTGTGTAAAACAATAAAAATGTAGAATAAAGAAGAGAAGCACATAAAGACTGCATGAAAACTTTCTAATACTCTTCACCATATCTGACTAACAGGTTTTCACAATCCAATTTGAAGCTATCCCAACATCAATAATACATACATGCATACGTTGTTATTGTTAAGTGTTGTCAAGTAGGTTCTGAAACATAGTGACCCCATACAGAGTTTCCAAGGAGTGGCTGGTGAGTTTGATACACCATTATACACCATGCACTATTCTACATGAGGAGTCCTGTTGTGGCTTTCTGGGTTAATGTGCTGGACTTCAAGGTCGGATTAAACCAGAAGAGCTGTAGTTCAAGCTTACCAGCCACTCCTCTGTAACCCTATACAGGGTCGCTGTGAGTTGGGACTGACTCAACAACACTTAACAACAAGAATATTATATATGATATGTGTTGTTGTTGTAAGGTGCTTTTGAGTTGGTATCCACTCCTAGGAACCCTATGCACAACATAAGGAAACACTGTGTGGTCCTGCGCCAACCCTGAGACCACTGCTGCTGCCACTGTGCCAATCCATCTCCTTGAGGGTCTTCCTCTATTCCCCTGTCTCTCTACTTTACAACACATAATATCTTTCTCCAGGGAATGGTTCCTCCTGATAGTATGTCCAAACTATGAGAAATATAAAGTCTGGCCATCATGGCTTCTAAGGAGCAGTTTGACTGTACGTCTTCCAACACAGATTTGTTTGTTCTTTTGGCAGTCCATGGTACTTTTAATAATCTCTTTCAACACAATAACTAAGATGTAATTCTTCTATGGGCTTCTTTATCCATTATCCAACTTTCACATGTATATCAGGCTATTGGAAATATCATGATTGGGTTAGGCACACCTTCGTCCTCAAACTGGCATCTTTGCTCTTGAATCTTTTTTAAATGTCTTGTGCAGCAGACTTGCTTAATGCAATATATTGTTTGATTTCTTGACCGCTGCTTCCATAAGTGTTTATGGTTGATCTGAGAAAAATGGAAGTTTTTGACAACTTCAATCTTTTCTCCTTTTATCTTGATGTTTTTTATGATATTCAGTGCTGAGGATTTTTGTTTTGTTTACATTGAGGTGCAACCCATACCGAAGGCTGTGGTCTTTGGTAGTCTTCAGTAAATATTTTGAGTTGTTTTCCGAACAAGCAAGCAAGTTTGTATCATCGGCATATTCAGACTGTTAATGAATCTTCCTCCTATCCCAATGCCATGCTCTTCTTCATATAACCCAGCTTCTTGAATAATTTGCTTAGCCTTCATATAGAATAAGTATCTTTCCAATTTTAAACCATTCCATGTTCCCATGTTCTGTTTGAACAACTGCCTCGTGGTCTGTGTACATGTTCTTCATGATCACAATTAAGTATTCCAGACTACTTATTCTCTGCAGTGTTGTCCATAGCTTGTCTGATCCACACGAGTGAAAGCGTAGTCAATAAAGCATAGCCAATAAAGCGCAGGTCAATGTCTTTCTGGTATTCTCTGCCTTCAGCCAAGATCTATCTGACGTCAGCAATTATATCTCATGTTCCACATCCTCATCTGAATCTGGCTTGGTCCTCTGGCAGTTCTTTGTCAATGTACCATTGCAGTCTTTTTGAATAATATGTAGCAAAATTTTACTTGCATGTGATACTAATGATATTGTCCAATCATATCAGCATTCCATTGGGTTGCCTCTCTTTGGAATGGGCACAAATATGGATCTCTTCCAATCAGCAGGTCAGGTAACTGCCTTCCACATTTCTTGGCAGAGATGAGTGAGTGTCCCAGTGCCGCATCAGTTTGTTGAAAGATTTCAATTTATATTCCATCATTTCTCAGAACTTTGTTATGTGCCAATGCCTTCGGCGCACCTTGGACGTCTTCCTTCTGTTTCATTGGCTTTTGATCATATGCTATGTCTTGAAATGGTTGAACATCAACCCTTTATTTTTGGTACAGTGATTCTGTGTATTCATTCTATCTTCTTTTAATGCTTTCTGCATCATTCACTATTTTGCCCATAGAACACTTCAATACTTCTTGTCTAGACTTGAATTTTGTTCTTCAGTCCCCTCAGTTGGATAAATGTTGAGGGTGTTCTTCCCTTTTGGTTTTCTAACTATTGTTGTTGTTGTCAGGTGCCATCGAGTCGGAACTGACTCATAGCGACCCCATGCACAGCAGAACGAAACAATGCTCGATCCTGGGCCAACCTCACCAC
>NW_006408539.1:22568228-22580235 GCF_000296735.1 Chrysochloris asiatica
TATACAGGGTCACTATGGGTCAGAACCAATTCAAAAGCACTTAACAACAACTCTGCAGAGCAGATGTCAGAGTCTCTTCTGACACCCATTTTGATCTTTTCCTTCTTTCTTCTCTTCTTAATGACCTTTTGCCTTCTTCCTGTGTGGTTTTCTTGATGTCATCCCACAACTCTTCTGGTCTTTGGTCATTAGTGTCTAATGCATCAAATCCATTCTTCATATCTCTAAGTTCAGGTGGCATATGTTCCAGGTCATATTTTGGCTTTGGTGAACTTGTTTAATTTTCTTCAGCTTCAGTCTTAACTTCCATATGAGCAATTGATGGTCTGTTCCACAGTCTGTCCCTTGCCTTGTTTGAGCTGATGATATAGTGTTTTTCTACCATCTCTTTCCACAGATGTAGTCAGTTTGTTTTCTTTGTATTACATTTGGTGAGGTCTATGTATATAGTCCTCTTTTATGTTTCTTTAAAAAAGGTATTTGCATCAAAGAAGTCATTGGTATTGCAAAATTCTATCATGTGGTCTCCAGTATAGTTTCTATCACCAAGGCCTTATTTTCCAAAGGCTGATCCTTTCTCTTTCTTTCCAACCTTTTCATTACAATTGCCAGTAAGACATCTTGATTGCATGTTTGATCAATTTCATACTTAAACTGATATGTAATATATATTAATTCCTTCTTACCCTAAATAAGTGGCACTGTAGAATATGTAACCAGAAGGTTTCACAAATGTGATTCTGAGGATAGAATCAGAAAATATGTTCATTTTGTCCTTTCAAAATATGGGCATTAGAACTAATCTTTTCTTTGCCTCTATGTGAAAACTGACTCTGTTCATATGATTTTCTGGTCAGGTTTATAAAACTGAAAATCTTGTAGGCATACACAATACTGAACAGTCTCGGTTCAGTAATTAAATTTGGTCAGTCACGTGTCATAATAAACAGCTCCATCTTGGGTTGTCAGGATACTCTAGCCCATCATCAGGGCTCTCTGTCTTTCATCATCCTTAGTGCAGCCATGTGATGCCTATTCTAGCTGGTCAGTTACTATCTCCTCAGCCTCCAGGAATTCATTGACTCCGTCATTTCTCTCAGGCAAGCCAGGACCTTTAATGAGCAGAAACCAATACAATTCTACACACGTTCTCTCTTGCAGGATGGACATTATCTGGCCCAAATAAAGTCCACACTCTTTGCCCACATAAGTCCTGGAGTGCAGAATATTGGCAGAGCAGCACCTAGTGGATATGCGAGGGAGCTTTGAAAAATTTGTAGATACATGGAATTTAAAGATAATGGAATTATTTCATGAACTTTTAAAAAAGTACTCTCATATTAAGCCTTCATTGTTACCACTTTCTACCTCTTACTGGATTTTAAATGAGGAGGAAAACCATCTCTATCCCTTGTGGGCAAGGGAAAAAAAGTGATCCTCATCTCAGCTTATCTAGAGAAAGTTTCTTCAAACTTCCTTTTACCCACTCTAGAGATCTCCCTAGTATGGCAAAGGCCATCTTAAATAAAAAGAAAATGGCAGCAAATAGTTTACATATAGGTGAAATAGAGACAGATTTCTCTTGTAAAATCAGAAATGAGCCACAGGTATCTCCTGTCACAATTTTCATGAACCCTTGTATTCAAACTCTTCTGAATGTCCTTCCAAGCCTGTTCCCAAAGCTGCTCACTAGTCATTCTATGGAGCATAAACAGTCAGGGCAGGTTGAACCTATTTCCCCCTAGAGTCACTTCAAAAACAAGGACTAGACACAAATATCTAAATTAAACTGGACCCTAACACCTAATGTTGTTGTTGTTGTTAAGTGCCGTCGAGTCGGTTCCGACCCATAGCGACCCTGTACAGGGTTTCCGAGGGTTTAAATCCTTACGGGAGTAGAAAGCCTCATCTTTCTCCCGCGGAGCGGCTGGTAGTTTCTAACTGCTGACCTTAAGGTTCACAGCCCGATTCGTAACCACTACGCTACCAGAGCTCCTAATAGATAGCCATAAAACCATGGGAAAGACACCAACTATTCCCAGCCCCAAGTGGTGAGAATCCCTCTTAAAGATCTCAACAATTGTAAACAACTATTTCCAGAGCTATCATGTGCAACCGAAGATAGGACTTCTGGATCGGAAGGTAGTATTTAGCTCTCCTTAGTTCCAAAAGTGGGAGCTCTGGTAGCGTAGTGGTTATGAATCGGGCTGTGAACCGCAAGGTCAGCAGTTTGAAACTACCAGCTGCTCTGCGGGAGAAAGATGAGGCTTTCTGCTCTCGTAAAGATTTGCAGCCTCGGAAACCCTATACAGAGTCACTATGGGTCGGAACCGACTCGACGGCACTTAACAACAATAACAACAGTTCCAAAAGTATGGTATCTTACACTATAGGGCATAGTCATAGAGCTCTTCAAATGTTTAAGAAAAAAGCCATGCAACTTTCAGATGTGGCAATGTCTAAAAAATGAGGATAATCTTAGAGAATTAATCTGGCTTTGTGGGTTAATGTGTTAGACTACAACATTGGTTTGAATGGCAAGGTTGGTGGTACAAGCTCACCAGCAGCTCTTCAGAAACCCTATACAGGGTCGTTATGGGTCAAAAATCCTCACCACAGGACCAATAAACAACATTCTTATCAATGGAGAAAAGATTGAAGTTGTCAAGGACTTCATTCTTCTTGGATCAACTATCAACACTCACAAAAGCAGCAGTCAAGAGATCAGACGACGTATTGCATTAGGCAAATCTGCTGCACAGGAACTTTTTAGTGTTGAAGAGCACAGATGTCTGCTTGAGGACTAAGGTGCACCTGACCCAAGCCATGGTATTTTCAATAACCTCATGTGGATGCGAAAGCTGGACAGTGAATAAGGAAGATCGTAGAAGAATTGATGCCTTTGAGTTGTGGTGTTGGAGGAGAATACTGAAAGTGCCATGGACTGTCAAAAGAACCAATAGACCTGTTTTGGAAGAGGTGCAGCCAGAGTGCTTCTTGGAGGTCAAGATGGCTAAACTTCGTCTCTCATACTTTGGACATATTGTCAGGAGGGAACAGTCACTAGAGAAGGACATCATGCTGGGTAAAATGGAGGGTCAGAGAAAAAGAGGAAGACCCCCAACGAGATGGATCAGCCAGGTGGCATCATTGATGGCATCGAGGGTGGCAGCGGTAGTGAGGTTGGCCCAGGATCAGACATTGTTTCATTCTGCTGTGCATGGAGTCACTATGAGTCGGTCCGACTCGATGACACCTGACAACAACAACAACATCGTGGATTCTATTGTACCCCCTAAAAGGAGCTCTGGTAGCATAGTGGTTATGAATCAGGCTGCTAATCTCACAGTCAGCTGTTCAGAACTACCAGCTGTTCCATGGGAGAAAGATGAGGCTTTCTGCTCCCATAAAGATTTATAGCCTCAGAAACCCTATACAGGGTCACTATGAGTCAGAACTGACTCCACGGCACATAACAATAACAACAACATATGTGTTAGCTTGTTTGAGACATAGTTCTCAGTGGTTTGGTAGTTGTTAATGATCTCCCATGATCTGATCTGAAGAGATAAACCAATAAAAGGATTAAGGATGGAATGTTGTTGTTAAGTGCCATTCAGTATAGGGTTTCTGAAGAGTGGCTGGCAGGTCTGAACTGCCAATCTTGTGGTTGACAATGTAATGCTTATCCTCTAGTGTTACACCAGGACACACCACCCATAATTCCACCACAACCCTGATCTGATATACATGAGATTCTCAGGGGTTTGGCATGCAACACCTTTTCTCTATTTGTTGTTGTAGTTAAGTACCATAGAGTCAGTTCTAACTCATAGCAGCCTTGAACAGGGTTTTTTGAGGCTCTGCTGGTTGGTTTGAACTACCAATCTTGCATTTCAAAGTGACTTTGTGGTTCAGTGCTTATCCTACATCATCAGGATTTCACCTTTTATCTTAGAAGAAATTAAAGGAGAAAGACATGAGCAGAGAAAAAAGGCACTTGATATCCCCAAGAAAGAAGAACCAGAATTGGGCTGTGTCCTTGGAACCTGGAGTCCCTGCACTGTGAAGTTCCTAGATCCAGTGAATGAAGAATGTCAAGACCCAGAGATCTCCAAAGAATGCTGAATGGAGACAAACATCTCTTCCCAGAGCCAGTACGCTGAATTTGGACGTCAAGACTTCAATTGTGAGAGAATAAATTTCTGTTTCTCAAAGCTATCCACTTATGGTGTTTCTGCTAAAGCAGCACTAGACAACTAAGACAACAACTGATTGCCAGAAGGACAAAAAAAGTCTGTCCTGGAAAAAGAACAACCAGAATGCTCCTAAAAAGCAAGGAAGGCAGGACTTCATCTCATGTCCTTTAAACATGTTATCAGGAAGGGCCAGGCCCTGAAGTGAGACAGCGTTCTTTGTAAGATAGAGGGTCAGTGAAAGAGAGACCCTCAAGGAGACTGATCGACAGAGTAGCTGGAACAATGATCTCAAACGAACCCAGCAACTGAACAGCACCTAACAAGCAGTGCATCTGAAGCAGTCTAAAATCTTTGTTTCTATGGGAAAATCTCAGATCACTCACATCTCTTGAAAGACTTCCAGTCCAGCATACTTTTACTATTAAAAGATAATATTTTTAATATGTCAAGACATATTCTTGCCCATTAATGTTACTAAGATTGAGTTCTTAAAAAGTAATATACATCAAGTATCAATCCTATCCCCTCTGTATACAGGCTACATAGGGAAGGGTAACTTAGACATTGGCTACCTAAAATGAGGGGGCGATACAGGCATGAAGGGACTGGCTTACAAGGTTTCAAGAGGGAGTTTAGTTTAAGAGTGGGGGGGGGGGGGAATAGAGTCTCCACTGAATTGTTTTCATCTTGTCTAGATGGGTCTGGTAAAAAGAGATGGGGTTAAGATTCTTATGATTCAATAGTGAGTAATTGTTATCATGACTAATTGCGACTGTCACAACTGTAAAGGTAGAAGTTTTGTAACAAAAATGGGAGAGTAGTTAATCTTACAGTCTAGAAACAGAGGTTCCTAGGACCATCAAGGGAGAAGAGCACAAGCAGAATGGGAGACCCTATCCAGAGAAGCAGTAACACCACAGATGAAGACAGAGATGAGGACACGGAGAAATAGAGCAGCTGAAGACTCTAGACTCATGGAAAGAGAAAGGTTGTATGCTGGCTGCCAGGAGGCAGACTTGCAGAATGTGTCCGTTGGTTGTTTAAATGATAATATATTCCTGAGTGTTTTTTTTTACATTTCCTCCCCCCCCCCCAACCCCCCAAAAAAAAAAAAAAAAAAGAAAGAAAAACAGAGGGAATGGAAGCAAATACTGTTGAATGATGATGACAATGACAACAAAAATTCTCATCATAGAGGAGACAGCACCTTATCCAGGTCTTGAAAGTTAACTGTGACTTTGTTAACATGAATAATGATGGTAAGTAAATCTAGCTGAGAGGATAATGTGAACAAAAGGTATAAAAACATAAATATGCAAAGGAAAAAAAATGAGACATTTATTCACTGAAAAGACAGTGGGTTTCACTGAGGAAGACTAAACAGAGCAATATGAAACAGTTGAAATATGGCATAAACTTTAATATCAAATGCAGATTACTATCTCACGTTTTTTGCACCATTTTGAAATTTGTAGATTTTGATTTCCAGTGTTTCTCCAGGAGGGAAGATGCTACATTTATTCATACTCTCCTCAAGGATACTGATTTTTTCACAGGTTTTTTTCAGGATATAACCACGGATGCTTAGCATCCAATGAACACGACGCCCTTGAGTTCACAGTTTACATTGTGTGGAATACATTCATCTCAAGTGAAAGCACTGTTTCTTCCAAGCCATTTCAACACTTCCTGGGGAGAACAAAGATTTTTAGGGTTTTAGTTTGTTTTTTTAATTTCTTAGGTTTGGAAATGAAAGCTACACATTATTTCCATTCTTTCCAGCTATCCCAGCAATTAAAAAAACAAAACAAAAACACACACTCTCTACAGAGTTTGTTTTAATATTAAAATGCAGAAGCTGTGGTTACAAAGTGAACAGGTTCTGGGTTCTCCTGTGTCAGAACGGGGCAGATGGATCACTCCTCACTACTGTTGGCCATTCGTAGGGAGAAGCTTCCTCCCAGCATATTGAGACACTATGAGTCATGATCTCGTTTTAATGTATTACTACAAATAGTGACTTAGCCACTATATTTTAATGGGCTTACTCAAATGTTTTTCTCCTTCCATTAGACACCACAACTTTAGTAATAAAAAAGATAAATGGCTATAGATACAAGTCCCATTTTTCTCCCTTTATATACAGTTCTACCATGTAGAGAAAGTGTCCTCATCTAACAGTAGATTTTTTTGAGTAACCTTCCAAAGGTATGATTCTGTATTGGCGCATTTCTGTTCCTGACATATCCACCTTGTCTATTTATCCACTCGTGTGAGGATAAGTCAATAAGTGTTGTTGCAAAATCATAGAAATCTTTGTTAAATAAAAATACTAACACATGAAGCTACTTTTCCTAACATATCCTCCATCCATACAATTCTGAAGATGATGTTTTCGTCTTTCGAACTCTTGTTGCGTAGAGGGTCAAGATGACTCTGAACCAACTCAATGGCACCTAACAACAACAACAACCACAACTCTTTCCCAAAGAGTTCTGTGCTCTTCAATATCTCTTCAATAGACACCATGTCAAAACAGCAGTTTTAGCACCCTGGAGGGACTCAAGTCATGTTCCTTATAAATGTTGTTTGAGTTTGGAGAACAAAAAGAAGTCTTAAGGGGAAAGGTCACTGCTGTAGGGTGGATGAGGTATGGATTCCAACTGAAATTCTCACAGAGCAGTCCTTGTTACCCTTGAAGAACAAGTATGTGCATTGTTATTACAGGAAAAAAAAATAATAAAATCAATCCTCGGTTCAGGTTCCCCAGGTTTTTCCTCACTAAAATAGTTTTCCAATTTCCCAAAACTTCTTCATAATAAGTTCACTGATCTTCTTTTGCTCTTTGAAAAAATCCATCAAGACTACCACTTGGAGTATCCCAAAATGGCCACCATAACCTTCTGAGCTGACCTCTCGGCCTTGATTTTAACTAGCTCATCAGACCTCCTAAAAAGTCAGTTTGATTGGTCCTTTCTTTTGAAGGCACCTTAAGGCTATGACAAGTGTAATCCTAAGAGAACTTGTCTGCAGTCACTCATTGATTGCAGAGCTGTTTGAACATGTTTTGCTTGGAATAAGCCTGTGCAGGTATGAACTGGAACCCTAGCTGCAATACATTGTTTACTTACCCTCCTAGAAGACATATGTCCTTGAGTGTGTCTGTTTCAAATGTAAATTCTCCTTATAGCAACACAAAACCACTTGCCATCATTAGATTTTTCCAGAACTGGAAGACTGTTTTATTACATCGGAAAAAGTGGGAAGGCATTTTGACAATGGTGGCAAGCACAGTCATTTCCAGCATAGGAGTGGTTTTCTGTATCAGCTTGGGCACCGCTATTTCTTTGCATGGTTGCTGAAAATAGGTTTTCAGACTTTTTCCCAGAAACGTTTATTTAGTCAATTCTATATTCTGAGGCAGAAGCCTGGTGTGGCACTGTAGGATAATCACTGGATTGCTAACCTCAAGGTCGGCAATTCAAACCCACCAGCTGCTTCTCAGAGATCCTATATAGGGTCGCTGTGAGTCAGAACTGACTCGATGGCACTTAACAACAACAACAACCTTATATTCAGGCAGTTTGTAGATGAATGTTTGGGGAAAGCTGATAAGGCATCACCTATTACAGGTAACTTGGGTATCACCTGTGGTACTGAAACAAGACATGTATGTTTGCGTGTGTGTGTGTGTATGTGTGTACATGAGCATACACCCATACATACAAAATGGTCTTGGTGGGAAAATGGCAACATGCATGCTCCATTCGACCAGGAATCATGTGCAGAACTCTAGCCCCTATGCCTGATGCACTGTACACGTGAAGTGACATTTTAATAGAAGAAGATATAAGGAGGGTATGGTGGAGAAAATGAGGGCAGAGAAAAGGAAGAATGTTGTTTTTGTTAATGTTGTTGTTAGTTCCAACTCCATCAACTTGGTTCCAACTCATGTGTGACCTGAAACACTGCTGGGACCTACTCCAGCCTCCCAACCATGGCTGAATGTGAGCCCATCGTTGCAGACACACCTTCAATTCGTCTCCTCAGAGGTCTTCCTCTTTTTTGCTCACCCTCCTGGTGTGGCTCTGTATGATAAGCACTGGACTGTAAGGTCAGTTTTAACAGCAAGGTCGATGGTTCAAACCCACCAGCTGCTCCTTGGAATCTCTGCATAGGGTCGCTATGAGTTGGAAATGGCTTGACAACAACAGCAAATACTATTTCATCAAGCAGTCTGTCCTTGTCTAGGGACTGATCCCTCCCGATACCATGTCCATAGTGCATGAGATGAAGCCTTACTCTCCTCACTTCTAAGGAGTATTCTGGCTGTCCTCCTTCCAAGATGGATTGGCCATTCCTCTGCCTACACATGGTATGTTCTTGTTGGTAAGTGCCCTTGACTCAGTTCTGATTCATAGCAACCCTGTATAGGGTTTTCCGGGGATCAACTGGTAGGTTTTAACCACTGAGCCTGTGGTTAGGAGTCCAGTGCTTATCCTACAGTGCCACCCCAGGACTCCATTTATGGTACTGTAGTGGAGATGGTAGTGTGTCTTCAAATCAGTTCCAATTCAATGGGATCCTGTGTAGGCTGTCCCAGACTGGACAGCTTTATGGGAGCAGAAAGCCTTATCTTTCTCCTGAATTCATGGTATGTTGTTGTTGTTGTTTGGTGCCATCGAGTTGGTAGTGACTCATAGCGACCCTATGTACAACAGAACAAAACACTGCCCGGTCCTGGGCCAACCTCACAATCACTGCTACATTTGAGCCCACAAATGCTGCCACTGTGTCAATCTGTCTCACTGGGGTCTTCCTCTTTTTCTTCCATCCTCCACCTCACCAAATATGATATTCTTCTTCAGTGACTGCTCCCGCCTAACAACATGTCTGAAGTCTGGCCATCCTGGCTTCCAAGGAGCACTCTGGCTGTACTTCTTCCAACTCAGATCTATTTGTTCTTTTGGCAGTCCATGGACCTTGAAATATTCATGGTATGGTGGTGATGGTAGTGTGCCGTGGAATCAGTTCTGACTCATCATGACCCTGTATAGGGTTTCCAAGGCTGTAACTCTTTACAAGAGCAGAAAGCCTCATCTTTCTCCCATGGAACATCTGGTAGTTTTGAAATGCTGACCTTGAGGTTAGCAGCCCAACCCATAACCACTACACAACCAGAGCTCCTTATTCATGATAAAACTACTTAAAATTAATTTTTCTTTGTCCACATTTTTTTCCCAATGAGCTGAAAACTCCTTAATAGAAGACCACAGTCCTAAATATATTCAAATTTCACCTCTTTGCAAAATAACTTGTACTGAACAAAATCAGTACCATAGAACAATATCTAATGCAAATCCATTACTGTCAAGTCAGTTCTGACTCATAAGATTTCCTAGGCTGAAATCTGTATGGAAGCAGCCTGTTTAACCCGTCCTTCTCCCACAGAGCACCTGTGGGTTTGAACTTTTTGCTTAGCAGCTGATCTTTGTAGTTAGCAGCCCAATGCTTTAACTGCTGTACCACCAGCACTCCTTTAGAAGCATAACGTTGAAAATATTTGCAGCTTCAAAATCTATCTAAGGACAGTCTTCCAATAGATTTAAATTGTCTAATTATCCCATTTCTTAAATGAATATTTTCCATATTTGAATATGATCCAAGAAGTCAACATATGCATTAGTGTCAGAAAGAGGAAAACTATTGAAAGGAAATGAAGTTTATTAGCAGCTCTGAGACTTTAGGTTGCAGACCTTAATCATCTGTTCATTCTGTTGTGGTTTTATGTTTGTTACGTTTTTTTGGTTAAGCGCTGGACTGGTAACTGCAAAGTTGTTGGGTGAAACCCAACAGCTGCTACTTGGATACCTTATATATGGTCTCTATGAGTTGGTACCAACTCGATGGCACTTAACAACAACAACAATTCTTTAATCCAGTACAAAATAACATGGAATTTTATAATATAAAACATGTATAATAATAAAGGAGAAAAAGTTTACTAAAGATGAAAAAAAATGACATTTTGTTTCTCACAACTAGAATTTTTTTTTTACTTGTGGTATTTTTTTGATCCACTCTGTTAATTCTGATCAAGACTAATAATCATAACCCAGCCAAGTTGACAAATATTTTGGGGAGACATTATTCAATCCATGACATGGTGCATAGACTAGGAATTGAATTGGGGTCTCCTGCATGGGAAGTAAGATTTCTACCACTGACTATCACTGCCATCTTCCTCCTTGGTGTTGCCCACCTATTTCTACCCCTTCTCTGATCCTTCCCAATCATGTTCTCTGCTTTCACCTAAAAACTATGATAGGGCCAATGCAATCTTATTACTTCTACTGATTAATTGATTGACTTTTAATTATAGTGAAAATAAATATTCTCATTTTGTATTTATGACTTACTATTATCACCTGGAGTCCTGGGGTGGCGATGTGGGTTAATACACTGGACTGCAACGTCAGTTTGAACTGCAAGGTTAGTGGTTCAACCTTACCAGTCACTCCACGGAAACCCTATCAGGGTCACTATGGATCAGAACTGACTCAACAGCACCTAACAAAAACATCATTGCTTATAAGTCTTTTTGTAATTTTCATTTTACTTCTGGAGATTGTCCTGGAATTTATGTATGGTAAAAGGTATGGCTTTGCATTCTTTTTCTTATCTTATCAAACTAACTTAGGTCTCCATTGTTAAATGTTTAATGAAAATAATGATAAAAGCATTCATTTCTTATTGCTAATTTTAAAGAAAATATCTAACTTTTCACATAAATATGTTGTTGATTACAGTTTTCCAGGCCATAGAAATTCTTTGGTGTTCCATGTTAGCTGAGTATTATCATTCACACGAATTGGATTTCACTCATTTTTTTGTCCCCATCCCTTGAGTGAGAATGCATTTTCTTCTTTAACCTATACTCATGGTGAATTAAATTAATAAATTTATAATAATGACTCAAGCATGCATAATCACCTTCTTCATGGCACGTTATATGTTTTAGACTTTGCTGGATTTTTTTGATGTCAGTTAATGATATTGATAACATTCTTCAAATTGTTCAGCCATTCTTACCTTCTTATTTTAGGTTGTTTCTCCACATGGACTCACTACCCATCAAGGTTGCTGTTGTTAATTTGATCTCATGTAGATTCTTCTTAAAAAGAGTATAATGCTCAAGGTAGATATTTTTTTCACTAGTTAAGCTAAGCAATGGTTTGAAGAAGACTTACAGGGGATAGATTTAGTTTAATATTGAAAGACCATCTCATGGCAGTATAAGTTCAAGGATTCCTCCAACCTTTATAGCTCTAGGTAGCTTGGAGTCCATGAGAATTTGACATTTTGTTCTGCATTGCACCCTTTAGATCAAGATTATTCTTTGGAATCTTTTATCAAAATGCTCTTACTGGTACCTGAGCACCATCCTTTCTTCTAGTCTCAGGCCAAAGGAGGCAGCCACACAGTTGATAGTCTCCTATTTCTGACTCTCTTTCTTCCTCTGTTGCAAAAATTGCAAAAAGAAAACAATTGTTATGCCTTAGATAGCCCCTTACAATCTTTTAAGATTACTCAGGGGATGAGAGGTAAAACAGAAAAAGGACAAATGTTATTCAGCCAATTGCCTGGACTGTCCTATGAAACCATGACCCTAAACCTCCAAACACAGAAAACCATTCCCAGGAGAACTTGAGTTGTGCATAAACAGTCTCAGCAGCTACTTTACGATTTGTGTTTTCAAGTTTTATTGTGAATTGAGTGATAGTTTACAGGGCAGATCATGAGTTTTA
>NW_006408539.1:22581080-22618967 GCF_000296735.1 Chrysochloris asiatica
GAAAAAAGAAAAATAAAGAAGGAGGCTTGATAAAACTGTATAATGTAAAATTGAAAAGTGATAACACTTTTCTTCAAAACTAAATATGCTCTTTGCATTGGTAATTGCCTACTTGGAAGTGATTCACTAAATACCGATAATCTCCACGTCAAATAAAGGAACTGGTCATTAAAACTGATCTTTCTGGAAGCGAGGGAGACAAACTGCAGCAACATAGGGTTTCAGATGGAGTGACTAAGGTTGGTGTAGTAGTATTGATGATTTTCAATGCTAACAATTGTCATTTAGTCAGAACTATGCTACTATACGCTAGAACCCTGCCAGCTACAGCGATAATAGCATTCCTTTTAAAAGAATATCTAAGTGCATAGATTTTCAGAAACATGAATAATAAATAGTAAGATTTGACTCAGTAGTCTTATTGAAACTAGGAATTCAAGAAGAAGACACAATTAGCATAGAGGAGAACAGAAAGCAATAGATAAGAGGCAGGAAATTCCTATGCTAGTGTGAAACAAAGACAGACAGAAGTGGGTTGGATTTTATTTAGTGGAAAATGGTAACAGATAGAAGAAGCAAGAACCCTCACCTCAAGGTTTTTTGCACAGCTCTGAGGTCAAGTTATTTCTTTGATGACCTAGATAGATGACCTGGCCATTTCCAAGACGAGAATGTTTTCGCCTTTGTGGTCTAGTCAGCAGTGTACCATTCGTGCAAACTAACATGAAGATAGCTGGTGTGCCTGTTTTTCATGGGCGCATGGGGGCCCAGCCCTGGAGGGTCCATCCAAGCTCATTTACCACATATTCCTCACTTATACAAAGACCTCAGAACTGAACACTGTCCTGCTCTTATATAGAAGCAATCTAAGGTGAGATCAAGTTGGCAAGATAGAGGAGTGTTTTTTAACTATGAACTCTTTTAGATTCTCAAAAATACTACAGAAACTCCAACAAAGATTCATGTGTTCCCAGTGGCACAAATTGTTAAGCACTCAGCCGAAAGCTTGTAGGTTGAGTCCACCCAAATGTACCTTGGGAAAACAGCCTAGCAATCTACTTCTGAAGGGTCATGGCCAATGAAAACCCCAGGGAGTCCAGTTCTCTAACACACACAAGGTGACCATCAGAGTCAACTCAGCCACAACTGTTTCACCTTTTTGTTTTTGACAAATGTGCTCAGAATCCTGGCCTGCTTTTTCAAATATGATTATGGACTAAAGATGGCTGTTTATATCTTTAATTGAGGATAATAGCTAAGCAGTCAACTGGAGCATTCATGAGAAAACTGCATCGAGAATGAAGAAAACTCTCGGCACAACAGCCTGCACAAGAGTCTCCGGGTTCTGAGACTACTGATATGGATAGGTTTTACGTGATCTCTTCCTAGAACTCTATGTAGAACATTGTAGATGAGAATACTGATTGAAAATTGTGTTTAATCCTTCATGTTTGCATTGACATGTTGACACCTTTCCTCCCTGACTCTGCCTCTCATTCTCATTTGGTTGTAGTCAAAGTGACAACTTTATGAAGCTACTCCTCATGTTGTTGTTGTTGTTGCTATATGCCGTGGAGTCAGTTCCGACGCATAGCAACCCTGTACAGGGTTTCCGAGGCTGGAAATCTTTACGGGTGCAGAAAGCCTCATATTTCTCCCATGGAACAGCTGGTAGTTTCAAACTGCTGACCTTGCGGTTCACAGCCCAGTTTGTAACCACTACGCTACCAGAGTTCCTAATGAATCTATGGAATTCTAATATAATAACACTATAGGTCTTAACTATGCAGAAGGATTTACAGGAACATTTTAAGAATAAATGCAAACCAATATTGAGCACTGAGCACGTGATAGGCACGGTTTGAAGTACTTTCTATGTACGACAGGACTTTGAAAAGTTCACAGAAAAATGGAGTTAAAAAGTAATTAATATTTCCAGGAAGTTTTTTGAAACCCCCTCATATTAACCTATTTAGTCTTTATTATTTCTTTTGGAGATAGGTTCTATTACATTGTCCACATTACACATGCTTCAATGGAGACACAGCAGAGGTTAAATTCCTATCTCAAGGGCATACATCTAAGCAGTAGAGCTGAGATTCTAACAGTGTAAAACAGTTTATAATCAAATGAATAAATTACTTGAATCAGAGCTGGGAACGAAAATTCCTAAGTTAATAAAAAATGCTACACCAAGAAGTTTCATCTTCTGTTAGATTTTAAGCTGATACAGATAATAGAGATTTCAGAATAAGGGGAAAGTATGAATAGAGAGACTGTAGAGTATATTGTGTCTACTATATAGTTGTTGGAGGTTGTAAGCCATAGAGTCAGTTCCAACTCATATTGACCCTGCACAGGGTTTCCGAGGCTGTAAATCTTTACAGAAGCATAAAGCCTCATTTTTCTCCTGTGGAGTGACTGGTAGATTCAAACTGCTGACCTTGTGGTTAGCAGCCCAACTCATAAACCATTATGCTACCAGAGTTCATTGTCAACGATGTGATGGTGGTGGTGGTGTGCCGTGGAGTCAGTTCCAACTAATAGCGACCCTGCATAGGTTTTCTGAGGCTGTAAATCTTTACGTGAACATAAAGCCTCATCTTTCTTCCATGGAACAGCTGGTAGTTTCAAACTGCTGACTCTGAGGTTAGCAGCCCAATTCAAAACCACTACACAACCAGAGCTCCACTGTCAACTATGTTGTTGTTGTGAAGTACCATCAAGTTGATTTCAACCCACAGCGACACTGTATAGGGTTTCCAAGGAGCAGCTGGTGAGCTTGAACTACGGACCTTGCAGTTCAAATGACTTTGTAATCTGATGCATTAGCCCACAGTGCCACACCAGGACTCCTAAGTAGGAGTTGATAAAAACTGAAATGTACAAGTTTCTTTGAAGACTAGTTAGACGTGGATGTTGTTGTGTGCTGTTGAGTCAACTCCAACTCATTATGACTCATAATGCAGAATAGAACTGTCTTACAGGGTAATCTTTATGGGAGTACATTGCCAGGCTTCTCTTCCCCAAGCCAATGGGTGAGATCAAACCACCAACCTTTCAGTTAGCAACCAAGCACTTTAACCATTGCATCACTTCACTAGGCTCGGTAGTTAGAGGTGGAATGACAAAATTAAAAAGTAATAAAGAATACTGAAAACTAGCTGGACACTTTAGCCAGAAATATGTAAGTACATCCAATCAGGGACTTTAATAATGTAGCATGATGAAATCTCCAGTTTTTTGGGTTTTTTTATTTTTTTGTTTGGGGGGGGGGTTGGTAAAAATCAGAATAGAGAAAAGAAAAACATAGAAGAGAGAGAGAGTAAAGAAATTCATGTGAGTGTGGTAGGACTGGAAAAAGTGCAGTGTTAAGAAGAACATTAGGAATTTAGTTCATGCAGCAGTACTTTAAAAGAACACATGGAGTCAGAAATATTACATAATGGATCAGGAGGAAAGCTAAGATGCCTCCACAATTTGAAAATCTGAATACTTACTATAAGAGAATAGGATAAAAAGGTGTTAACTGGGTGGAGACCTGGTTGGCCAGCAGTGTGGTAAGACCTGGAGACTCTTGGGCCCAGAGTCAGTGACATAGCCACAGAGGACTAGAGTGGAGAGTGAAGCATCCAGCTGATAAGAAGAGAGGGCACATGCACAAGAACACCCACACTTACAGAAAATACCCACTTGACCTGGCTTCAATGACTGGATGATCAGAGCTCAACTAGAAGAAGAAAGAGAGGGAAAAAAGTGTAAGCTGATACAATTTGATGAACTTGACCTACACTTATGGATGCAGTAGCTCAAAAGAGAGAGCAAATCTTTAGAGTGAGGATCATTCCCACCCCCTTAATATACAGGGTAGATAGGGATGGGCAAATTGGACATTGGCTACCCAAAATGGGGGCCGGGTTACAAAGGCAAGAAGTGACTGGCTTACAAGCTTTCAAGAGGGAACCTAGATCCAGAGGGCATGAAGGAAGGTAGAATCTCCACTGAGTAGTATCCAATTTGTCTGGGCAGGACTGATCAAAGGAGAAATGGATAGCACTCATGTGGTACAATAGTGAATAATTACTATCAGGACTGACTGTGAGGGTTGGAAATGTAAAGTAAATGTTTTGTAGCAAAAGGAGGGCTGTGATTGACTTTGCTGTCCAGAAGCAGAAGGCCATGGGACCATCAAGGGAGAAGAGTGGAGAGCAGGACCCTACCCAGAGAAGCAGTGATGCCTGAGATGAAGGCAGAGATGATGACGTGGAGAGATGGAGCAGCTAGGGACTTTAGACCCAGAGAGGGAGAGGGGCTGTGTGCTGACGACCAGGGGGCAGGATTGCAAGGTATACCCTTTGGTTGTTTGATGATGCATGGAGGGGATTGTAACCATGGCAATGAAACACTATACGATAGGATGAATATAAAGCTAATATTCTCCCTTGTAAACTATCACATAATTCACAATGAAACATTTTTTTTAAGTGGTTAAGGTATAGATAATAAGAGTATTCATTTATTTTAAGTATCCTAGGGATTCCTGGTGTGGCGCTGTGGACAAATGCACTGGACTGCAATGTCATTTGAACCACAAGTTCGGTGGTTCAAGCTCACCAGTCACTCGTTGGAAATCCTATACAGGGTCGCTATGGGTCAGAATCGACTCGATGGCACTTAACAACAACAACATAGCTGTGCAATTGGTTATATCCATGAACTATTCTTCTAAGCATCGGGAGAGTAACCAAAAGACCAGTGGTTGCAGCCTACCAGCTGTGCCTCTGTAGAAAGATGAAGGGGTCAGCTCCCATAAAGATGTGCAGTCTCAGAACCCCTCAGGGGCAGTTCTAGTCTGTCTATACAGGGTCCCCATGAGTCAGAATCGACTTCACAACAGTGGGCCGTGCGTATGAACTTTTCTTAATATTATTTACAAGGGAGCTTTTCTGAAGTTCGTGGAAGAATTCTATTATTTTTTAATTCAATTTTCCATGAACTTTTGAAGCATCCTTAGAGATACACATACATATAAGTTCTAAGAATATGACTGTAAAATCAACAGGCTTACCAATAATTTAATAATTAGTATAATTTGAGTCAATTGTTGAATGACAAGTACCATGGAATCTACCAAGTGCTGAATGTCAGATTAGTTGTTGAGTGTATATTTCTGGAAAGTATCCCAGGCAACTGTGCCTTCAGAGAAAAGATAAAGGCTGAATTGATCAAGGTGATGATTTTTCACAGAAGAAGAAATATCAGGTACCATGGGACCAAGGAAGGAAGCTGATACTGCCAGAAGGAATTACATTTAATTACAGTAAGAGTATTAAAAAAAAAAAAGAAAATTTGGAAATTGACTGAATATGAAAGTTGAGAAAAAGGGAGACATCAAAGATGTGTTTCCATTGTCTGTGTTAAGGTAAGTCTGTGCAAAGATCCTAAAGAAGGACCAGTTGAAACAGGAGAGTGAGAAAAGATGATAAGAGATAAGGATGCATTATTTCTCAATACTATGTGTTTGAAGGACATTAATAGGAAAAAAACATATATACATTCCAAAGAAATTTACATATTTTGGAAAACAATAGCAATACTGAGGCAAGTTGTATAGTTAGCAAAATTAAAAACTTGTAAGTTGGCAGGTAGCATAGTAATTACAAAGTGGTCCAGGAACACAGAGAGAATTAGAAACTGGCCAATTTTATAATTCTGAGTCTCAGTCTCAGCACTGAGAAAAAGTAAGGGCTCATAGCTCTACTTTCTTGAGATTTTAAAAATATTTAAGGCAACAGCATAAAAACAGCAGCTTTTTTATCTCTAATTGTGTGAAATAAGTTAGCTCATCTCAACATTGACTGAACTGGGAATTACACCAATGAAAAGTTGGCCCTAATAGAAATTTACATTCTCTTGTATAAGTAAGGATTGGTTTAATTATTTTCCTATTCCATCACAAAAAGAAAAATCCATGCACAGACTTATAACAGCCTAACCAGTGGCTCCTGAGTCAACCCCAAGTCATCATAGCCCCATGTGTTTTGGAATAAAACAGTGCGTCACAGAGTTTTCAAGGTCTGAATTTTTGGAAGTTGACCACCAGATGTTTCTTCCAAGGTGTCTGTGGATGAACTAGAACCTCCATCATTTGATTCACAGCTGGACACTTAACCATTTTCATCGCTCAGGGACTCTAAACACATAGCAGTCACTGAATAAATATGAACTGGTTGAATAGTTATGACATTGTAGGTGACTGTTATAGATTGTGTTATGAAAAAAAATTCAGAAGAGGGACAGCGGCTGTGGAGTGGGAGATGAACTGTGAAACAAACACTTTAAGTCAACAGAAAGGAATGAAGATAGAATTTTAGTATGAGCAAAGGGGTAAAGACTGGTGCTTTGATTGGGATTGCAAGGCAATTGAAAGAAAGGGGGTGGAGACAAAGAACAAGCCTCCAATTGGGATAAAAGGTATGAAAACATCCAATCTCTAAAGCCGTTCTTTTTCAAACTTCAATTTAAAATATTGTCATAAATTTAATATAAAAAATTGACTTTAATTCAAATTATATCAAATCTGATAGAGTTTTCTATCCCTGCCCAAAAGTTAATCCTGTTAAATGGTCAAGTACACACTGTACATTGTCTTACGAGAATAACTTGGTCCTGCATTTAAGTACACAGAAAAACATGGCTGGATCTTTTAAATCCATTTTTTTTTTTTTTTTTTTTGACACCAGCTACAAGGACAATAATCAACATTTGGACTCCACTTCTCACTTCTATGTTCTGACACGAGCTGAGCAAGTTGCTCTCCTCCCTCTGAACCTGACCACCTGAGCAAAATATAATCTCACAAGTTAAAGGGCAAAGGTCTCCAGATTTCCAAGTCTACTCAAGATCTCAGACACTAGCTGCAAGCTTGGGAGGAGTCTTTAGGGTTCCTCTCACTTATAACTTGCTGGCTACAAATTTGATGGTTCCTTTACCCCATCAGGATGTTGTTGTTGTTGTGAAGTGCCATTGAGTCAGTTCCAAGTCATAGCAGGAGGAGCTATGTTCTGAGGAGCAGCTGGTGAGTTTGAACTGCCAACCTTGAAGTTCAAACGGCTTTGCAGTCTGTCACGTTAACCCACAGCACCACACCAGGACTCCACCCCCTCCTGATACTAACTGTAAACTCAGGAGTTCACAGCCCGTCTCATTTCTGACTTCTACTACTTCCTCAGACTGAATAGAAAGAGTTCAATAAAGTGCTATACATGTGATTCCATTTTTACTAAAACAAAAGAATATAAATGAAGAAACACAGAGGGGTTGGTTTGGGAGTGTTCGCCACATAGAGCTTCCATATTCCAAAAAGAGATCTGCTCCCCTCCCTAATATAACTTGCAAGAAGTTTAGTCAGAATGCTCCTTAGAAGCAAGGATAGGAGAGCAAGACTTCATCTCATGTACTTTGGACACATTTATCAGGAGGAAGTGTTACCAGAGTTACTCTGAAGGAGTTGCCAACGCCATGCGGGTTGTAACAAAGAAAGTACTTTTATTGTGCCACAAAGGAAGGACTTTTATTGTGCTGGCACTTGGTTCAGTGGATTCATATCCAGAGGCTGACCCCATCTTTCCTATGTGAGGATATTTTATAGGGAATAGGGGGCATACATGAGTACATTTGGGATTGGTTAGCAGGAACCAACAGCTTCATGGGGCTACCTGGGACTGGTAAATTTAAACATATGTATGAGGATACAAGCAAGCAGTTACAGAAGTGGAAGCAGGTAAACACTAGCTCTGGGCTCTGTTCCCTCCAGGAGGTGGTCAGGAACCCATTAGCCTGAGTGATCACATGAGGCTGAGGTGGTCCGTTGCTTATCTCCTGGAATGTGAACTTTGCTCCGGGTATGAGTATCAGCCTGGGGGACATGGGGACAAGCACCTATTTCTACAGGCCTGCCTGCCTCAGAACCAAGCCCTGGAAAAGGTAAAGTAGAGGGTCAGTGTAAAAGAAGAAGACCTCCAAGGAGATGGATTGACCTAGTGGCTGGAGGAATGGGCTGAAAGAGAATAAGAATGGCAGAGGACCAGGCGTGGTTTCTTCCTGTTGTACACGGGGTAGCTGTGATTCAGAATGGGCTGCACTGCTCCTAACAATAACAACTCTCCCATGTGCACTGATAGCTCACCAACCAGGAAGCACAAAGAACAGCTGTGTCTGTCTAGAGGCTCTGTTGATGTGTCATTACTTAGTCATGATTGATTGAATCAGTTCACCTCCCTGAGGTCAACAATAGAAGGAGGTGGTCTTCCAGCTCTGTCAACATTCTTCTGAGTCACCTCATTAGAATAAACTCTCAGGTGTGGCCCGAAGTTTAATTATAACAAAGACACGTCAATTGCTCAGGAAATCTCAAGAGCTTAGGTAACCTCTCAGGAACCAAGGAGTAAGACCAGTTCTTTGGGCACAGTTCATATAACCTTTCCACCACCTCCAAGATACTATTAAAATTAAATTATAAAACAATGAACCAGGGAAATCCAAATACATTAGAAAGTAATAATGACGATTGTTTTCTTTCAAGTCATTTTATGGATTTTTTTCTTCTTGGCTAAATTGACTCTTCCAGATGATCTCAGACTGTTGAAATGTTTTGGAGTCTTTATCATATCCATTCCCTTTGTGATCTCAGAATCTGAACAATATCAAAGGCCTAGCCATCCAGAACTTTAATTAGATCCTCTGAGAAAACTTACATTTCTAGAAATGATAAATGGTTGTACACACAGTTTTGAAGTTGTACCATATGTGCTCGTCTAACCACCTAAGTTTATAGTGTAAGTTCAGAAAACTTTGATGCACTTGGCTTAATTAGAGCTAAGCAGTTCTAACTCTATCAGATCTGTATTTTTTAGTATATTCTGCTCACTGCTCTCGTTACACTGCATCGCTGCAAGAGAAACCAAGAGAAATATATTTCTCCCCATCACACACATTTTGGCTCAGATTTCGTCTTTCTAAACCGTGACCTTTGAGACCTACTCAAAATTCAGAATTTAAAAGACCTAGTGATTTGAAAGAAGTTATGGATCTAGCATTGTTCCCTGGGGTTGATGGATGACAGACACTTTAATAACTATTTTTTAAATGATTTATAAGCTAAGTTGAAGAATTCTATTTCTAACTTCAATTTAGAGGCTTTCTTCCCAATTATTTCACCTTCTCCTCCTCTACAACTCACATCTTAGGCCCTTTCCCTAGAGTAGCTATTCGCCTCATCCAGTTGGCAACAGATATCAAAAGGAATGCATTCCTGTGGCCGCCTACTATCCAGGCATCTTGGTGTGGAGTTGTAGGATCACCACTGGTCTGCCAACCACAAAGTCAGCAGTTCAAATCCACCAGCTGCTCCTCAGAAACCTTCTACAGGGTGGCTATGAATCAGAACTGACTGGACAGCACTTGACAATGACAACAAATCAAGCGCTCACAATTTAGAAGGTGGTGGTAATGGTGTGCTTCGGAGTCAGTTCCAAATCATAGTAACCCTGCATGGGGTTTCCGAGGCTGTAAAGCTTTATGAGAACACAAATTCTTATTTTTCTCCCACAGAACAGCTGGTAGTTTTGAACTGCTGACCTTGAGTTTAGCAGTCTGACTCATAACCACTACGCTACCAGAGCTCCTTCAACTTACAAAAGTGGTCCATAAATCATTTTCTCAGTTACTAGGATTTTTCATAAAGTCAGTTGTTTTTTGTTAACATCATATTATGCTAATCTTTTCAAACTCACAGAAAAGTTCTGGTTGATTGGTCAAATTTATCTAGTTTTCTGTCACACATTTCCTAAATCTCGAGGATATAGTAATCTATTGGACTCCTGATACAGTGCTGCAGGAACAGCAATGGACTGTGAACCACAAGGTCGGTAGTTCAAATCCACCAGCTGCTCCTCAAAAACCCTATACAGGGCTGCCATGGGTCAGAACCAACTCTACAGCACTTAAAAACAACAACATAGTAATCTAATAGCAAGGGCTAGACTTACTGGATGAATCCAGAGGAAGCACCTACGAGGCAGCCATTCTGGAAGGTGGTTTCCATTCATTGAATGCTTTTTGAGTGAACAAATGGAAAAAGTTTTAAAGCATTCATCATGCTTGCTGTAGTTAAGTGCCATGTTGTTGTTGTTGTTAAGTGCTGTCGAGTCGGTTTCGAACCATAGAGACCCTGTACAGGGTTTCCGAGGCTGTAAATCTTTACAGGAGCAGAACGCCTCATCTTTCTCCTGCGGAACAGCTGGTTGGTAGTTTCCAACTGCTGACCGTAAGGTTCACAGCCCGATTCATAACCACTACGTAGCAACCCTTTATAGGGTGTCCAAGGAGCAACTGGTTGGTTTGCTGAACTAGTTTTCGTTTTTCAAGAAACCCATGTACTTCTGGTTCTATGTATATTTCACAATTATTGATTCAATTAAAAATGTATTCAATAGTAAATTCCTCAGACAGTGCTCAGCACTGGAGTTTTGACAGATTGTGATGTTGTTGTGTTGAGGTTGTTGTTGGTAAGTGCTGTCAAGTCTGTCCTGACTCATAGTGACTCTATTTAGGATTTCCTAATTCTGGTGTGGTGCTGTGGGTTAATGCACCAGATTGAAAAGCCATTTGAACTGCAAGGTCGGTGGTTCAAGCTCACCAGTGGCTCATCGGAAACCCTATTCAGGGTCGCTATGAGTTGGAACCAACACGATTGCACTTAACAACAACAACAGAGGTGACTGGTGAGCTTGAACTAGTGATCTTGTGGTTCAAATCGACCTTGTGGTCTAGCGCTTATCCTACAGTGCCACTAATGCAATGCTTCTCAAACTTTAATGTACATATGAATCACTAGAGATATTGTTTAAATACAGACTGATTCAGTAGTTCTGAGACTGATCCCTCAAACCACTGCCATCCTGCTTGTTGAACAAGATCTCAGGTGACAACCGTGATGCCACCTATTCCACACAAAACTAGAGTCCAGCTAATCAAATAATTGGGTAAATAAATAAAATTTGACACCACAAAGAAAATTATACCTGACGAGATAAGACAGGGGCATCATCCCTGATGAAGTGAAAAATGAGTTGCTACCTAGGAGACATTGTCTTGGGTAAAAGGAAAAAGAAAGAAACTTTTATGACTTGAAGGCATATCTACAGGTTACACTGAAACTCAGGCTTCCTTGGTGACAGCGCCATCACTCAGCTCCCCACACACCCACGCAGGCTCAAAAGCTGAGAACAGTCAGACTGAAGGCTTTCTCACCTTGGATCACTTTTCAGAGCTCCCTCTCAAGATGATACTCCACAGAGCTATTCTTCTGTTCATATTTAAGGGGCTATTTTCCTTCCTTAACTAAACATTGTGTCTGGATCCTCAATTCATTTTAACAGCACAGACTGTCCTCCTAAGTTGTTAAGAAACAGAATATGGAGTCATAAAACATATGTGGGTAGAGAAGATTTTTTAGGGTCGTTTGCATAAAACATATGTGGGTAGAGAATTGAGTTTTAGGGTCATTTGCATTCAGTCAAGGAAAGAAGCGAGTGGGACAGCACTCAGTAGAGATTTTACTGAGCTGAACCTGAAAGTAACACAGCTCAGCTTCTTTTACTTATATTACATTCCCACGGCCATCGACGTCAGCTTACAGTGACCTCCTCTAGGGTTTCTGAAGCTGTTGATCTTGGAGAAGTGGGTGGGCTCAAACTGCCAACCTTGTGTGTGGCAGTCCAGTGCTTATCCTACAGCACCACCAGCACTCTTTAGTCAAACCTTATTGCAAGGGAAGAAGAGAGTTGTCTAACTCTAGGCACAGGAAGAAGAAAGAACAGATTTTGGTCAACAGCTAGTGCTTTTCTCCACAATTTCAGATTCAAAATTAATTACAAAGGTCAACTGTGTGGCACCGACAAGCCATATCCAATTACTGTCACCATATCCAGATTACTGTCACTATATGCAGACTCTAAGGGACACATCCACCCCATGCAACATTGGAATATCTTGTGAAGGACAGACTGTGGCGTTTGTCTTCTAATCTCCCTCTGTGTGTGTAATGATGCATTTAGCATTTCACCTCTGCAAATTGAACCACTAGGTCAGCAGTTCGAACACACCAGTCACTCCTCAGAAACCCTACACAAGAGTCGCTAAGAGTAAAAACCAACTCAACAGTACTTAACAACGACAGCAAAAACAGTTCTGTTAAAAGGAGTCCTGATGATGCAGTGGTTAAGCACTCAACTGCTAGCTGCTGTGTGAGCAGTTCGAACCCACCAGCTGCTTTGTGGGAAGAAGGTGAGATACTCTGCTTCTGTAAAGTTTACAGCCCGAGAAATCTGATGGGGCAGTTGGACGCTATAATTCAGAATGGATTCAATGGCTCACAGTAGTACATTTATAACTACTGTGGCACTGTAGGATAAGCACTGGACTGTTAACCACACGGTCAGTAGTTCAAACCCACCAGTTATTCCTTGAAAACCCTATAGTTATGAGTAACAACAGATGCAACAGTATTTACAACAACCACCATCTACTCCTTTTAGTGTGTCACTTTTATGATAACACTATTGAAACACAATCAGCGTGAGCTATTTTGAATGTCCCATGAACAAGCCAACATCTGAATGGCTGCAACTCCCCTAACTGAAAACTATACTATTCTTCCCTAATGTTCCTTTATCAGATTCTCATTTTCTTTCTAAGGTCTGGTAAAAAAGACTCTATAATGAAAAATAGCCTCTTTAATTGCAAACATGAGAGCCAGCTAGAGGTAATCTTACTCCATGGCACAAAGGAATTCATTGCAGGCTTTTAGATACCAGAATTGAGCTATGAGGCCCTGAGTTCTCCTATTACCTTGTAGGAATGATATAGCAGAGGGTTTGACGTAGCTTTGCTGGGTATGGGGCAGGCAGGTTTAGGTTGCCACCGGCTTTCTCAGGCATTAAAATGTCAGGAGCAGAGATGCATCTGGAACTTCTAAATATGGTACTTACAGCCAGAATACCAGCACCATAGTCTTCCCAAACTAACAATAATCTGAGTAGTAAGGGACAAGGATAGTCCCTTACTATGTTTTATTGATGAGAAAGGTGAGCTGGGAGAAGACACTACCAAGTGAAAAGTGGGTCTAGTGAAATACAAAGAAATCCATTTCTTTGAGTTAGGGTTGACTACACAACCTGTCCCCGTGAAACTAGCTGTCATCCAAATGCCCATAAAAACTTCCTGTTAAAAAACACCTCAGAAGACTTGTTTGTGAGAATGTGTCAAAATCTTATTTCCAATCTATCATTAAAGGAAACGCAATTGGAAAGCCAATTCAGAGGTTCTCTTGGTGGAGGAACACAGACAATCCAACACAAGCCACGTTGGCTAGATCACCATTGTTAGACTAGATATACAAAGATTCGCTCAGGTAAGATTATTAGCACCTTTACAAAGCCAGCTCAAGATTGGGTCTCTTTCCAAGTCAGCTGGATTTATGAATCTGAATCCCAGAAAAGGTTTCTGCTTTTGTTAATGCCAAATGATGCTCAAGCATTTGATCAAAACTGCTAGACCTCTGAGGATTCTCAAGGCCTTCAGAAGTTCTTGCCTAACCATTTTCCCTCAGGCTGTAAATTTCCCATAAATCAAATTGATATTGCTCATTTTTTTTAAAGTCATCTCAGGACACCATTCCCAAACCCAATTGTAGTTTAATTGAATCTGAGTCATGGCAAGCCTGTATGTTAGTCTAA
Organism: Chrysochloris asiatica; assembly: GCF_000296735.1. Taxonomy (NCBI): domain Eukaryota; kingdom Metazoa; phylum Chordata; class Mammalia; order Afrosoricida; family Chrysochloridae; genus Chrysochloris; species Chrysochloris asiatica. The sequence continues at coordinate 22,594,880 of NW_006408539.1, forward strand.
CACGTAAAAACAGATCACTTTCCACAAAACAACAACAATTTAGTCAGACTGAGACAGGTAGAATATGGAAACTCAATGTTTGCATCTTCATATTTCACTTAGAACTTTAAGGAGATGATCACATTGAGTAGGGAAGACTTAAGTTCCATTAAAAGTGAAAACGCAGAGTAATTAGTATTGTCTGTGGAAGTATAGATAGTGCCAGGAATTGTCTCTGCGATAATCTTATAAATAGCATCACATTCTTATAACTAAAAGAGCAGGATAGTATTGGTTGTGGCAAAATTCCAGTTTGTTTGTTTTTTTACCATAATTCTTTCCCAAATTCTGACATTATATGTATTCTCCAACATGAAAGAAACGTTTGTCACAATGTTCCTCGCTTCCTTCCGAGTCCTCCGTTACAGTCTTTTTTAATACTTGCATTTCTATCAGTAGTTTATTCAAAGCAACATTAGGCTTTTATTCTCATGCTTTTCAGAATCCTCCCAGGTTTTGCCTTTTACTCAATTCCAACACGACTTCAATATGATTAGATGTTACAACAGCACCCATATTGCCAGGACCACAATCTGTGTTAGTTCCCTAAGCCATCTGTAACAAATTATCACAAACTTGGTGTCTTGAACCAAAATTTGTTCTCCCATACTCCCATAGATGAGAAGTCTCAAATCAATATCAACCAGTCAAACTCAAGGTGTCAGCTGGACCATACTTCCCCTGGAGACTTTCGTTGTTCTTAGGTACCATTGAGTTGTATGACACATAGAGGCCTATGTACAACAAAGGGAAACACTGCCTGGTCCTGAGACATCGTCATAGTTGCTATGTTTGAGCCTATTGCTGCTGCCATTGTGTCAATCCATCTTGTTGGGGGTCTTCTTTTTCACTGATCCTCCACTTTACCAAGCATGATGTCCTTTTCCAAGGACTGGTCCCTCCTGATAACATGTCCAAAGAAAGAGAGACAAAGTCTCGCCATCCTTACATTCTAAGGAGCATTCTGGATATACTTCTTCCAAGACAGATTTATTTGTTCTTCTAGCAATCCAATATTCTTTGCCAACATCATAATTCAAATGTATTGATTCTACTCTGGTCTTCCTTATTCATTGTCCACCTTTCACAAACATATGAGGCAATTGAATATATCACGGCTTGGGTCAGGCACACTTTCATCCTCAAACTGACATCTTTGCTCTTGAACGTTTATTAGGTGTCCTTTGCAACAGATTAATCCAATACAGCAGATTCTTTGCTTCCATGAATGCCGATTGTGGATTCAAGCAAAATAAAAGTCTTTGACAACTTCAATCTTTTCTCCATTGATAATGATATCATTTATTGGTCAAGTTGTGAGAATATTTATTTTCTTTACATTGAGGTACAACCATACTGATATCTGTAGCCTTTGACCTTCATTAGTATTTCAAGTCCTCTGCTTTCAGCAAGGTTGTGTCATCTTCCTCTAAGTCTGATGCCATGTTCTTCTTCATACAATCCAGTTTCTTGGGTTATTTGTTCAGCATACAGATTGAATAAGCATGGTGAAGGATACAACCTTGACACACACCTTTTCTGGTTTTAAGTCGTTCAGTATCCCCTTGTTCTGTCTGAACAGCTGCTTTTTGGTCTGTGTACAGTTTCTTTATGAACACAATTATGAATTCTGGAGTACCAATTCTTCAAAATATTATCCATAGTTAACTGTGATCCACACAGTCCAATGCCTTCACATAGTCCATAAAGCTCAAGGAAACATCTTTCTGACGTTCTAGGCTTTCAGCCAAGATTCATCTGCCATCAGCAATGATAGCCTTTGTTCCATGTCCTCTTCTCAATTCAGCTTGAAGTTTTGGCAGCTCCCTGTTGATATGCTGCAAGTTTTAAATTTTCTTCAGCCAATTTTTTCTTGCATGTGATATTAATGATATTACTAGATATTTTTCACACTCTACTGGGTCACCTTTCTTTAGCATGAACACAAATATGGATCTCTTCCAGGTAGCTGTCTTCCAAATTTCTTGGCATAGATGAGAGAAGGTCTCCAGTTTGTAGAAAATTTTCAATTTGTATTCCATCAATTCCTAGAGCCTTGTATTTCACCAATTCCTTCAGTGTACCTTGAACGTTTTCCTTCAGTACCATTGGTTCTTGATCAAATGCTACCTCTTGAAAAGGTATATTGGCCAATTGTTTTTGGTACTGCACCTCTGTGAATTTCTGCCATTTTGTTTAAATGCTTCATGCATCATTCAATATTTTGTCCACGTTGCTGTTGTTAAGTGTTGTCAAGTGAATTCCAACCCATAGCAAACCTGTATAAGGTTTCTGAGGAGAGACTGGTGGGTTTGAACCACCAACCTTGTGGTTCAAACTGACCTTGTGGTCCAGTGCTTATCTTACAACACCACACCAGGTCTCCTATATCATAAATCAAGGCTTTAATTTTGTCTGCAGTTCTCTCAATTCAAGAAATGCTGAGTCTGTTCCTCTTTTTGGTCTTTGCACATTTCCTTATAATATTTTACTTTGTCTTCTCGGGAGCCCTAGTGTCATAGTGTGTTATGCATTGGGCTGCTAACTGTAACGTCAGCAGTTCAAGCCCACTAGCCACTCTAAGAGAGAAAAATTATGCTTTCTGTTCCTGTAAAGATTTCCAGCCTTGGAAACCCTCTAAAGGGTTGGTATGAATCAGAATGAAGTCCTGGTATGGAGCTGTCGGTTAATGTGCTGGACTGAAAAGTTGGTTTGAAATGCAAGGTCGGTGGTTGACTGACTGCTTCTAGTTCACCAGCTGCTTCTAGAAAACCCTATACAGGGTCACTATGGGTCAGAACTGACTTGTAAACACTTAACAACAACAACATGAATCAGAATGGAGTCCTAGTGTGAAGCTGTGGGTTAATGTGCTGGACTGCAAACTTGGTTTGCAATGCAAGGTCAGTGGCTCACTGATTGCTTCTAGTTCACCAGCTGCTTCTAGAAAACCCTATACAGGGTCGCTATGGGTCAGAACTGACTCAAAAGCACTTAACAACAACAGCAACAACATGAATCAGAATGGATCCAAAGACTCACAGCCACCACCTCCAACACTTTGTCTTCTCAAAATTTCCTGTACACACCTTCTACTTATTCATGTCTTACAGTTGCTTAGCTTCTCTAGGCTAAAAGCAAGTTTCATAGTTCCTTCTGACATCCATTTGAGTCCTCTCTTTCTTTCATGTCTTTTTAATGACCATTTGCATTCTTCATGGGTGATAATTTTTTAGTGATCGCACAACTCTTCTGGGTTTTAGGTCATTAGTGTCTAAAGCAACAAATCTGTTCTTGAGATGGTCTCAAAATACAGTTGGGGTAGTTCAAGATTATATTTTGACTCTTGTAGACTTATTTTAATTTTCTTCCACTTCACCCTGAATTTTCATATGAGCAATTGATGGTCTGTTCCACAATCTACCCCTTGGCCTTGTTTTGTGTAATAATGTTGAGTTTCTCCAAAGATGTAGACAATTTGATTTCTGTGCATCCCATGTGGTGAGGTCCATGCATATAATCAATCACATGTATGTTGTTTAAGAAATAAGGATATTTTTGACCTTGCAAATTTCTATCATGTGAGCTCCATCATAATGTCTATCACCAAGGCCATATTTTCCAATTATGAATCCTTCCTCTTTTCTTCCAACGTTCACATCCCAATCTAGTAATTATCAATGCATCTTGATTGCATGTTTGATACATTTCAAAATGAAGAAGTTGGTAGAATTTTCAATTTTATATTCACTGGCTTTAGTGGTTGGTGCATACATTTGAGTACTAGTGATGCTAACTAGTCTTCCTTGTTGTTGCTAAGTGCCATCGAGTCATTTCTGACTCATATTGTTGTTAAGTGTCATTGAGTTGATTCTGACCCATATGGTCAGAATAGGGTTTCAAAGGAGCAGCTGATGAGTTTGAACCACCAATCTTGCAGTTCAAAATGACCTTGCCATCCAGCACTTACCCTGCAGTGTTACACCAGGACTTGGTGTGTGGATATGATCCTGGCAAAGATTGTATTGTACTTCAAGAGAGATCTTGAAATGCTCTTTTTGACAATAATTGTGATGCCATTTCTTTAATTTGGTATTCCAGCATTATAAACCATGTGATTTTCTGATTCTAAATGATCAATAACAGTCCACTTCTACTCACGAATGCCTAGTATATTGACGTTTATATGTCCCATTTCATTTATGATGACTTCCAATTTTCCTAGATTTATACATCGTACATCCCATGTTCTAACTATTAATGGATGCTTGGAGCTGCTTCTTCTCATTTTTAGACATGTTGGAGACTCTAGAGAAGAATAGATCACTTGCATCTTCCAACTTTGGGCTCATTCCTTGATTTGTGGCAGCATCACTCTAACTCATTCCCTGCGGTGTACCGTCTCCTCCATTTCCATTGGTATGAAATCTTCTACCTCTCCCTTATGTTCATGTAATCACATTAAGGCCCACCTAGAAAATTCAAGACAACACACCAAGAACTGTTTCTCCAAGGTGTATTATCTTCTGTAGTTAACATGGACTTATTACAAAGGTCCTGCATTCTGATTCTCCCGTTGAAGTTTGCTACAGTCTTCTCACCATTGTAGAGACTGCTGGATCCTCTGGGAGGGCTGATGGCACCATGACTTCTGGGAGGGCCTTCTGCAGAGAGCTTCCTACTCTGGGTCTCATCTGGAGCTTGCAGTCCCCCATGTCACATGGAATATAGACACGAACAACACCCCTGGAGATGCAATGTACTATCTTCAGTACCAAAAAGGTCCTACCAGTGGTTGTCTCTCTTCTTTGTGTCGAGGGACTCAACATGCAGCAATTTGTGTTTTAACTTGGAGGGAATATATCTGCATGTCCCTGGACCCCTAAAGATTCCAGTGAAGTGGCAGATTCTTGCATCTCCAAGGGTTTATCTCCACCCTCAGAGCATCTCTGTCTAAGGTCTTCTGTGTCCTTACTACCTCATACTCCTGCTCAGTCAGTCTGCCATCAACAATGTAGTGGGTCATTGTGAGGGTTCAGAACTCTTCGGACTATAACAGCTCTGAGGCAAACATGCAAATGAATATTTTTGTTTGTCAAATATGGATATGCATGGTCCATGAACATTTTTCAAATTATGGTCGAAAAAGAGTTACCAACTCAGTGACCACATATCATGTACTTGAGGCCATATTGATTTGATCTAACCATGTCCACACTTGTCACAGCAGCTGTAACCAGAGCTACTATTTTCAGTGGACTGCAGTCATTTTCTAAGTCCACCCAATCTCCAGAGGTGCCAAGCTGGTGAAATAAATGGAAAGATGATATGGGCCACTACCCCTGAATCAGTGAGATCTTTATGAGTGGCATATGCCCCCCAAGTGCAGTCTGATTTTATACTAAACTTGGCTGGGGCAGGGCAGTTAAGAGGGTGTTAGTTTCAGAGATATCCTTTTAGTGTTCTCCCATCTGATAGCTCTAACTTTACAAATAACAGATCTAATGCAGGGCTTGTACCACCTGTCTAGTGTATCAGTTCCAATTATACACTTAGTTAATGCTACTAAGTTCTTCAGAATGTTCTTTCTCCATCAACTCTCATGAAAAGTGTACTGGATATAAAATCCAACATCAACAATCACAGTAAAGATTTATCTAATCTCAGATGATCCATATTTCTGTCCCAGTAAACTAGTGGACGATTTTAAGCATTTCCTTATGCTTTGGAATGCAGTCTGGTATTGCAGGTTCTTCTTCTGAATTTTGTAAACCCTTCTAGATTATAAGGAGCTCTGGTAGTGTAGTGGTTACAAATTGGGCTGTGAACCTTAAGGTCAGCAGTTCAAAACTACCAGCTGTTCTGCAGGAGAAAGATGAGGCTATCTGCTCCCATAAAGATTTACAGCCTTGGAAACCCTATACAGGGCCACTATGAGTCGGAACTGACTCCACAGCACACAACCACCACCATCTAGATTATAACCTACAATTCATGGCAATGATCCTAGATTTCAACACAATTACACAAAACAAAACCAACCAAATCCACCACCACTGAGTTGCTTCCAACTGATAATAAACCTGTAGGACAAAGTAGGGTTTCCAAGGCTGGATGTTTTTATGGAAGCAAACTGCCTCATCTTTCACTCACAGAGCTGCTGGTGGATTCAAACCACTGACCTTTCAGTTAGCAGAGCAGCTCCTAACAGACTGTGCCACATGTAATGGCTTAATCAGTATGGGTTAAATTCATCATTGTAAGAATATGTTTGGTTTCATTGCATCTACTGAAAGTTGTTGTGCTTGGCTTCCTCTCCATTGCTCCCCAATAAATAATGTTTCAGAAAGAAATAAAGGAAACTGGAATTACAGCAACCTAATTTTCTAAAATTATATTTTTAAAACCTGACATTCAAAGAAGTTGAAACATTACATACAAAACACAAAGGGTTATTTTCTTCTCTATTTATTGCGGTGGTGGTGGTGATGTTCCCTAGAGTCAGTTCCGACTCATCGTGACCCTGTACAGGGTTTCCAAGGCTATAAATCTTTACAGCAAGCAGAAAGCCACATCTTTCTCCCTGGAATATCTGATATTTTCAAACTGCTGACCTTGAGGTTCATAGTCCAATTCATAACCACTACACTAACACACAACACATATTAAAAGTCAAGGAATAAAAGGCAAAATTCACATGAAATTTGGCATAATTTTAATTCAAGAGTGTTGTTGTAATTGTTGTTAAGTGCTGTTAAGTCACTTCCAACTCATAGTGGTACCGTATCGTTTTTCCAAGGGGTGGCTGCGAGGTTTAAATCATGACTTTGTGGTTAGCAGACCAGTGCTTATCCTACAGCACCACACCAGGAATTGTTTCCTTTAATTCATGGACAATTTCTATTCTCTTGCAATATTCTTATCCAATTTTTTGAAGTTTGAACAAGTACTCTTAAATGAAACTCTCCTATTCTCCCTTTAATTTAAACCTCTGTCAGTTTTCTTGCACTATTCCACTGTATTATGTCGACACTGAAAAGCTGTGAATATTCTTTGAGGCAGGAGAATAAAATAACACTTCATATCTCTCTAGCACACTGGTCTGTGTTGAACAAGGATGGCAATTTCACTTAAGAAGGAAGAGGGAAAAAGAATATTTTTGAAAAAACAAACATTTTTACGTTAACCAAAAATGTTAAAAAAAGGAAAAATCTAAATCCCAAATCCTTTATAATAAGCTTGTCTGACAAAGAGATGTTGTTGTTAAGTGCCATTGAGTCGATTCCAACTCATAATGACCCTGTATAGGGTTTCCAAGGAGCAGCAGATGAGCTTGAACCACAGACCTTGCAGTTCAAATGGCTTTGCAGTCTGACACATTAGCCCATAGCACCACACCAGTACAAAGAGATAGAGAGGTTTTATTATTTTCTTTTTGTTCCATCAGTGGAAAGCATGCAGTGGAGAAAAAATACTATAAATTTCTATTATTATTATTTTTTGTAGTAAATATGTTTTTGTTAGATGCTATCAAGTCAGTTCTGACATAGCAAACCTATGCACAGTGTAAACAAGCGCTGCCCCGTCTAGCACCGTTCTCACAATTGTTCATTTGAGTCCATTTTTGCTGCCATTCTACAAATCCATCCTGCTGGGGGTCTTCCACTTTTTCAGTTGACCCTCCCCTTTACCAAGCATGATGTCTTTGTCCAGGGACTGATCCCTCCAGAAAACATATTCAAAGAATGGCAGATGAAGTTTCACCTCCCATGCTTCTAAGCATCATTCTGGTTGGACTTCCAAGCCAGATTGATTTGTTGTTGACAGTCCATTGTACTTTTATTATTGTTTGTCAACATAATTCAAATGGATTAATTCTTCTATGGTCTTCCTTATTGTCCAATTTTCACATGCACATGAGGCAAGTTAAAATATTATAGCTTGGGTCAGCCAGACTTTAGTCCTCAATGTGATATCTTTGCTCTTTAACACTTTAAAGAAGTCTTTTCTAACAGATTTGCTTAATGCAAGAGGTCATTTGATTTTTGACTACTGTTTGCCTGAGTGTTAATTGTGGATCCAATAAAAATAAGTCTTGGAAAACTTCAATCTTTTCTCTTTTTATCATGATGTTATTTAATTGCCTAGTGGTGAGGATTTTTGTTTTCTTTACATTGAGGTTCAATCCATACTGAAGGCTGTGGTCTTTGATCTTCTTCCATGAGTATTTTAAATCCTCTTTACATGCAAAGTTATCATCTGTTATCACAGACTGTTAATTCCTCCAATGCTGATGTCACATTCTTCTTGATATAATACAGTTTCTCAGATTTGTTGCCCAGCATACAGATTGAGTGAGTATGGTGAAAGTATACACCCCTGGTGCACACCTTCTCTGATTTTAAACTATTCAGTATCCCTTTCCATTCCAACAACATACTCTTGGTCTAAGTACAGGTTAGACCGATATTTAGACCAATAATCATGAACACAATGACATATTATGGAATACCCATTCTTTGTGATGTAATCCTTAGTTTGTTATGATCCACACAATCTAATGCCTTTGCATAGTCAATAAAGCACAAGTAAATATCTTTCTGATAGTCTCTGTTTTATCCAGATCCATCTGATGTCAACAATGGTATCTCTTTTTGAATCTAGCCTGAATTTCTGGCAGTCCCCTGTCGATGTAGTGCAGAAATCATTTTTCAATTATGGTCAGCAAAATTTTACATGCATGAGATATTAATGCATTCTTCAATGGTTGTTGCATTTTGTTGTGTCACAAAGTTTGTACCTCTCCCAATTGGTTGGCCAGGTATCTATCTTACAATGATCTTGGCATAGATGAGTGAGGACCCCCAGCGCTGCATCACTTTGTTGAAAGATTTCAATTTTTATTCTATCAGTTCCTGAAGTCCTGCTCTTTGCCAGTGCCTTCAGGGCAGCTTTGGTTTCTTCTTTCAATATCATCATCGGTCATATACTATCTCTTACTATGGTTGAGCATCAAACAATTCTGTTTGGTACTGTAACTCTGTGTATTCCTACCATATTCTTCTGATGCTCTGAGCATCATTCAGTATCTTCCCAATAGAATCCTTTGCTATTAAAGGCTGAGGCTTGAGTTTGTTCATTTAATTCTTTAAGTTTGGAAAATGCTGATCAAGTTCTTTCTTTTTGGCTTTCTAACTGCAGATTTTGCACACTTCTTTATAATATTTGGCATTGTCTTCTCGAGCTGCCCTTTGTTCCGTTTCCTTTTTACTTCCTAATTTCTTCTATTGACTTTAGCGTCTCTAGCTCGAGAGCAAATTTCAGAGTCTCTTCTGACAATCATTTTGGTCTTTCTTTATTCCTGTCTTTTTAAGACCTTTTGCTTTCTTCATGAATGGATTTTTGAATTTCATCCCACAACTTTTCTAGTCCTTGGTCACTGGAGTTTAATGAATCTATCTGGTCTTTAGATGGTCTCTAAATGCAGGTGGGACATATTCAAGGTTATATTTTGGCTCTCATGGATTTGTTTTACTTATTTACAACTTCAGCTTGAATTTGTATAGTAACAATTGATGATCTATAGCACAGTGGCACCTGGTCTTAATTTGGATGATAGTTATCCTTTATTGTTGTTGTTATTGTTAGGTGCCATCAAGTTGGTACCGACTCATAGTGACGCTATGCACAGCAGAACGAAACACTGCCCAATCCTGGGCCAACCTCACTATTGTTGCCAAGCTTGAGTTCATTGATGCTGCTACTTGATCAGTCCATCTCATTAGGGGGGTCTTCCTCTTTTTCTCTGATCCTCCACCTTACCAAACATGATATCCTACTCCTTGGAGGCCAGGATGGCCAAACATCGTCTCTCATACTTAGGATATGTTGTCAGAAGGGACCAGTTGCTGGAGAAGGATCATATCCTTTATAGTTATCCTTTAAAATAGTTTTCCAGTATGAATATGAGCAAAAATATATTAAAAGTAAAAAAAAAAAAAAATCTTTAAAATATGAGAAGCTAAGCAATTCCAACAATAAGGGCAAATATAACTCTGAATCAGATTCCAATGCCTGGCGCTTTTGCTATACTGATGTGAACACAATGCAGAAAGGTTTACTATGGACATGCTAGCATTTCTACCTGTCTATGAAGAAAAATGTTATCAATGACTAGAAAGCAACTAAATAGTGATAATAAGTCACTGATAATTGAGTATTCTATGGCACATTACCCCCACTTACCTGTCAGTTTGTCTTACTGTGGTGGCTTACATGTTGCTGTGACCCTGGAAGCTATGCCACCAAAAATTTTAAAATGCGTAGGGCTCCCCATGGTGGACAGTTTTCTGCCGCGCTTCCAGACTGAAACAGATAAGGAAGAACAAGAGGCAGGCTTCTTTTGAATGCTTAGCCACTAAACGCCTTATGAATAAGTGTATAGCTATAGAACATTGTCAGATACAGTGCCAAGAGATGAGCCTTTTACGTTGGAAGACACTCAAAATATGATTGGGAAACAGCTGCCTCCTTGAAGTAGAGTTGACCTTATGGTGGATTGTAACTTTTAGAACCTTCTTTAGCTGATGGGGCACACTCAAAATGAGAAGAAATAGCTGCAGACAGCCACTCATAATCAGAACATGGAATGTATGAAGTGTGAATCTTAAGAGAATTACAAGTTGTAAAAATGAAATGGAACACATAAAGACCAAACTCTTAGATAGCGTTGTTGTTGTTAGGTGTCTTTGAGTTAGTTGTAACCCATAGCAACCTATGTCCAGCAGAACAAAACACTGCCCAGCCCTTCACCCTCCTCACGAGTTTAACACTTAACCCATTGCTGCTGCCACCGCATCAATCTATGTTGTTGGAGATCTTCCTCTTTTACTCTGGTCCTCCACCTTACTCCAGGGACTCATCCCTCTTGACACTATGTCCAAATCATAATACAAATTAAAGTCTTTCAACAAAATGATGTAGCCCTGGAGGCTCTCACTCATCTGTGACAAGAAATTTGGAAGAAAGCTATCTGACTAGCTGATTGGAAAAGATCCATATTTGTGCCCATTCCAAAGAAAGGAAACCCAATGGAAGGCAGAAATCATCAAGTAATATCATTAATATCACATGCAAATGAAATGTTTCTATAGATAATTTAAAAATAGTTGAAACAGTACAACAATAGAGAACTGCTAGAAATTCAAACCAGGTTCAGAAGAGAACATGGGGCTAGGGATATTACTGATGACATCAGCTAAATCTTGACTGAAAACAGAGAACACCAGAAAATTGTTTACTTATACTTTATTCGTATGCAAAGACTTTTGACCATGTAGATCTTCTGAACTATGGATAACATTGCGAAGAATGGATATTCCAGAACACTCAATTATGCTCATGAAGAACCTGTACATAGACCAAGATGTAGCTGTTAAAGCAGAACATAGAGGTACTGTTGTTGTTGTTGTTGTTGTTGTTGTTGTTGTTATGTGCCGTGGAGTCGGTTCCAACTCATAGTGACCCTGTACAGGGTTTCCAGGTGTGTTCCAGGGTTGTATTTGTTCACCATTCTTATTCAATCTATATATTGATAAATAATCCAAGAAGTTGGATTATATGAAGAAGAATGTGACATCAGATTTGGAGGAAAACGCATTAATTACTTGCAATATGCAAATGACGCAATCTCGGTTCCTGGAGGAACCACTGATTAAATACTCACTGATGAAGATCAAAGACTAAAACCTTCAGTATGATTTCACATCAATTTAAAGAAAAAATAAATCCTCACAACTTGATCAATAAATAACATCATGATAAATGGAGAAAAGATTAAAGTCATTAAAGATTTCATTTTGTTTGGAACCACAATCAAGTGTCATGGAAGCAGCAGTCAAAAAATCAAAGGATGCATAACATTTGTCAAATCTGCTTCAAATGACCTTTTAAAAGCATTTAAAAAACAAAATGATCAGTTTGAGGACTAAGGTGCAAATGGCCCAAGCCTTGGTTTTTCCAATACCCTCATATGTATGTGAAAGTTGGACAATGGATATGGAAGACTGTAGTAGATTTGATGAATTTGAGTTATGGTGTTGGAGGAGAATATTGAAAATATCATGGACTGACAGAATAGCAAACCAATCTATTTTGAGAAAAGTACACTTTGAATGTTCTTTAGCAGCCAGCATGGTGTGACTTTGTCTCTCATACTTAGGACACATAATCAGGAAGGACTAGTCCTTGGCGAACATCATGCTAGGTAAAGTGGAGGGTAAATGAGAAAGAGGAAGACTCTCAGTTAGATGGATTGACACTGTGGCAGGAACAATGGGTTCAAACGTAACAACAATTGTCAGGAAGGTGCAGTACTAAACAGTTGTGCATAGAGTTGTGTTGTGCATAGGGATGCTATGAGTCAGAAGCAGCTCGATGGTACCTAGCAACACCATGGTCCAGTACCATCCTTATCAGAGACACTCAACCAGTGCCATATACACTTCTCATTATAGCTGTTTGCTGTTGATCTGATCTGAGTTCATTTACAAAGTAGCTAAAAACAGGTATTCTAATTCCTCAGTACTTACTCTTCAAGGAGAAGCACTGTACCACTAATAGGATTTTTTAAAATATAAATTCATTAAGAAACTTATTTCCTGACTTCTGCTCAAGTTTAGCATCACTCTACTTAAGGGAAAGAAGCGAAACAGGGAAGTTGAAAAAAGTCTATTAAAACACCTGAACATAAATAATTGTGGTACATGAACCACACATAGATACACACAAATATACTACTTAAAGAGGCTGGAGGATTTAAAAGGTAAGGAAAAGATAAGCTTGTGATTTTTCTTTATGTTTTGGATCAAAAATATTTTGACTTACCATAGAGATTTCCAATAACCCTAAAATAACTAGTCAGATACTCTTTAATTTTCAGTTTTTGGAAAATTGGAAATGTGAAATTTGAAATATTTAGTCATTTAGACTTTTGTACATCTCTAGTATTACATCATTACAACACTTTCTTGTTTCTCTGTCTATTGACTATTACAAAATATGTTTCAGAGCAAGGTATACTATCTTTTGTATGACTTTATTCATCAGCCTGATTTTTTTCTTAATAGATTCTTAAATTTTGAGCACTGGATTAACAAACAAGGCCATCATTTTTAACTACTGCATTCCTAACTATTATTTTCTGCCTAGTTTAATATATTTATTGGAATTAATTAGTCATTTTTACATATCATATACTGATCAACTATCAACACTCACGGAAGCAGCAGTCAAGAGATCAGACTACGTATTGCATTGGGCAAATCTGCTGCACAGAAACTTTTTTTAAAGTATTGAAGAGCAGAGATGTCAGCTTGAGGACTATGTTTTCAATAGCCTCATATGGATGTGAAAGCTGGACAGTGAATAAGGAAGATCGTAGAAGAATTGATGCCTTTGAGTTGTGGTGTTGGAGGAGAATACTGAAAGTGCCATGGACTGTCAAAAGAACCAATAGATCTGTTTTGGAAGAAGTGCAGCCAGAGTGCTCCTTGGAGGCCAAGATGGCCAAACTTTTGTCTCTCATACTTTGGACACATTGTCCAGAGAGAACAGTCGCTGGAGAAGGATGTCATGCTGGGTAACGTGGAGGGTCAGAGAAAAAGAGGAAGACCCCCAACGAGATGGATCAGCCAGGTGGCATCACTGATGGACTCCAGTGTGGCGGCGGTAGTGAGGTTGGCCCAGGATCGGACATTGTTTCGTTCTGCTGTGCATGGGGTCGCTATGAGTCGGTTCCAACTTGATGGCGCCTGACAACAACAACAACAACAACATACTGAAATTTAATATGTTGTGTTGGATATAAAATGAAGAAGACTTACAAGGAGGGTGGGATGATAAGCAATTTCTGGAAGAAAAAAAAATGTATTATCTCATATAAGAAGGAACATTATATTCTTATACAATTTTTGCCATGGGTATATTATATCATCAGTGATAACATATATTACTTAGTTTGGATATACAGAAAATTTCTAGCAACATTCACCTTAAATATAAACGTTCTCATAATACAATGAACTTTCTAAAAATAATAATAATAACAAATACCATTTTTGAGTGCCTGATATGTGCCAAACACTTTGCTAAGTGATTTTCCTTACCATACTTTGTCCTCAATATAACTCTCCATGTAAGATATGGCAGCTTCATTTTACAAGTGAGGGCACAGATAGGGAGGGTTTTAATGACTTGGCCCAAAAGCTCAAAATCAACCAAAGACACCAGGACCAAACTCAAGTCTGTCTAACTGCAAATCCTCTATTCTTTCCACAATATGACAAAGTCTTTCATGACTACTACAGTTATAGTTGCCAAAGGCAACTCAAAAATTTTGTTTCTGATATGCTGATGTATGCTCCTACTGGACCAGCCTTCCCATTGACATTCATTATTAGCTTGGAAAAAATAAGAGTTCTAGAGGCAATGGAAAGTGAATAACGGTAAGCAGATTTGACAGAATGAACTCTTAGAAAAAGGGCATAGTTCAATGGATTTCCCACTTGTGTGGCTTTAGCTGGAGGGAAGCCTAGTGTCAGCACAATATGAAACAGCTAAAACTGTGATAAACATTCTTCTGGTCTAAAGAACCCGAGGACAAATTTTGTTGCAGACATATTTGCTGAAATGTGAAGGAGGAATTCCAGACAGGAGACACAGTAAAAGTGAAGCCCCAGACTTCATGTATAGATTCTCTGCGTGGCTCCTCATATAACTGTGACTGAGTCTTGAACCATGAATATACAGTAGACACTAGACAACCTCACTAAGGATATAGGAATTGAATTGATATTTGACCTGCCATCCAAGAGACAGAGCATGCAATGTGAGTGAACTATTGAACAACTAAAGCAACAACAACAAATGTAACACTGATCGGGTGTGGGGAGGGGGGAAACCTCTAGTTTCCCCAGCATACATTCAGAATGATGTCCAGAACACAGCCAAAATTATTTGATACAGAAATAAACAGGGAGATGTGATCCATTCTCAATACAAAAGATAATCAGTAAAAATGACAATGAGAGGACAAAGATGACAGAATTAGTAGATAAAACTATCTAAACATAATTGTTGTTGTTAGGTGCCATAGAGTCAGGACCGAGTCATAGTGACCTTATGTACAACAGAACGAAACACTGCCCAGTCTTGGGCCAACCTCACAATTGTTGCCATGCTTGAGCCCATTGATGCTACCACTTTGCAAATCCATCTTGCTGGGCATCTTCCTCTTTTTCTCTGACGCTCCACCTTACCAAACATGATATCCTTCTCCAGTGACTGGTCCTAACAATATGTCTGAAGTATGAGAGGTGATGTCTGGCCATCAAACACTCTGGCTGCACTTCTTCCAACACAGATCTGTTAGTTCTTTTGGCAGCCCATGGTACTTTTAATATTCCCCTCCAACACCATAACTCAAAAGCATCAATTCTTCTATGATCTTCCTTGTTCACTGCCCAGCTTTCACAGGCATTTGAGTTTATTGAAAATACCATGGCTTGGGTCAGGCACACCTTAATCCTCAAGGTGCCCTGGTTGGTCTGAGTAAAAGAAAGTGGGAGAAAATTCTAATAGGATGACATGTTTTTAGCATTGTTGTTGTTGTTGTTATGTGCCGTGGAGTCGGTTCTGACTCATAGCGACCTTGTAGAGGGTTTCCGAGGCTGTAAATCTTTATGGGAGCAGAAAGCCTTATCTTTCTCCCACAGAACAGCTGGTAGTTTCAAACTGCTGACCTTGCAGTTCACAGCCCGATTCGCAACTGCTACGCTACCAGACATGATGTTAGCATAGTTTGTTGTAATTCTATAAACTTTGAACTCTGTTGTTGTTGTTAAGTGCTGTCGAGTTGGATCCAACTTATAGCAGCCCTGCATAAGGTTTCTGAGGAGTGACTGGTGATGTTAAACCTCCAGCCTTGAAATCCAAACTGACCTTACAGACCAGTGCATATCCTACAGCACCACACTAGGACTCTAGCATGGGTTATAATGAGTCATCTAGGATCAGTTCCCTATCTAGGTGGGGTAATCTCACTACCATCAAAGAAGAAGAGACAGGGGGAAGCTGAGATTTCTGTGTATTGAACCTCCTCTACCCAGGAGGAGGAACAGGAAACTGTGACACAGACATGTGGCAGAGAAACAGCAGCAGCAGAACTAAGAACCAAGAACCAGAGAACCAAGAATCAGAGAACCAAGAACCAAGAATCAGAGAACCGAGAACCAAGAACCAAGAATCAGAGAACCAAGAACCAAGAATCAGAGAACCAAGATCCAAGAATCAGAGAACCAAGAACCAAGAATCAGAGAACCAAGAACCAGAGAACCGAGAACCAAGAACCAGAGAACCAAGAATCAGAGAACCAAGAACCAAGAATCAGAGAACCAAGATCCAAGAACCAGAGAACCGAGAACCAAGAACCAAAGAATCAAGAACCAAGAACCAGAAAACCAAGAATCGAGAACCAGAGAACCAAGAATCCAAGAACCAAGAACCAGAGAACCAAGAACCAGAGAACCGAGAAACAAGAACCAAAGAATCAAGAACCAAGAACCAGAAAACCAAGAATCGAGAACCAGAGAACCAAGAATCAGAGAACCAAGAACCAAGAATCAGAGAACCAAGAATCAGAGAACCAAGAACCAAGAATCAGAGAACCAAGATCCAAGAACCAAGATCCAAGAACCAAGAACCAGAGAACCGAGAACCAAGAACCAGAGAATCAAGAACCAAGAACCAGAAAACCAAGAATCAAGAACCAGAGAACCAAGAACAAGAGAGAGTAGTGAGCTGCTCAGCCCACTGAGGGAGTAAAGCTGAGTGACTCTGAGCAGTAACCTTGCTTGTAGAGTGGGTTGCCTCCAGGCACTTAAATTGGGAGGTAGGTTTGCTGACCCAAGGAGCTAGAGCCACAAGCCTTCAATGTGAAGCTTATGGTGGAGTAGTGTGTCCTGTGGGCATTTATCAGCAGCTGACTGGTAAACTGTGCCCCGAGCATTTTCTGATCCTGCATTGTAACTTGTTAACTTCCTTAATAAACCCCGTAACTGTGAATATGGTGTCTGAATTCTGTATGGCCCCTTCAACAAATTATCAAACCCAGATGAGGAACAGAGTGTGTTGTGGGGAAAATGTTATGGTTGCTTCATTTTTT
The DNA here is from genome assembly GCF_000296735.1 of Chrysochloris asiatica. Classification (NCBI taxonomy): domain Eukaryota; kingdom Metazoa; phylum Chordata; class Mammalia; order Afrosoricida; family Chrysochloridae; genus Chrysochloris; species Chrysochloris asiatica. Next base: position 22,612,140 of record NW_006408539.1, read on the forward strand.
TGAAGTTGGTGTCAGAGGGGAATTTGTGGCAATGGCTCCAAACTCATGAAAGTATGGAATTTTGTAACATAAAGACTATATGAACATGGGACGTGAAACTTCTAAGCCTTAAATGGTTACTTTGCTTATTGTCAACTGGAATGGTGAAAAGGCATGGAAGAGATGTGTACTTCAACAGAGGAGGGGAAAACTGCTACTGGAGTCCGCTGAGGCAAATGTCATTTGGGGTCATGATTACAGAGCTTGTAAGCCCACCTTCAGCCTATATTTGACTGAACATGCTAAAAGGGGTCTTAGGAATTGCCCAAAAGGAACAGACTTTATTCTTAGCCAACAACCCATGTACAGACTAAGGGACATAGATGAAAACCTGAAACCCACCCAGAATCACTGAGAGAACAGGAGACTTAGGTTTAGAGTAAAGACCTACAGAAAGAAAAAGAATGACAGTTTGAATTTCAAATGAACAGTTTGCTGTCCGATGCATTGAGGCAGGTAAATTCTGTGCCTATGAAAAAACAATCAAACAAACAAAAACAAAAATCCATTCTAGAACTGAAAATTAGAGGGGCATGGCAAATAGTCTGGTATGCTCACTGACAACCAACTGGGTCTGCTTGATGAGTGGAAGCAGGCGGAGAATGCAGCAATGAAGAAATTAGTTGCGAGAAGAGGAAGGGCTGGTGGTCTAAAGTGTAGGGAGTTGTGTGGACAGCAGCTGGCTAGAACAACTGGTCCCTGAGACTTTTCTGATGCTGTATTGTAATTTGTTAATGTCTCTAGTAAACCCCGTTACTATTTGTATGGTGTCTGAGTTTCCTGTCGCCAGCGCAATGGGTTATCAGTTACTCAACTAAGGAATAGAGAAGGCTGTGGGAGGAATGGTTATTGCCTCATAATTTGGTAACCTTTGTTTGAAGATGTGAATTTATACATTTTAAAATTGCAATAAATCTCAAGTAACCTGTATCCAGAGAAAACTATAACTATGTATGTCATAGACAAACTGATGAAAATCAAAATCATGGGAAATTCTTGAGAGAACAGTACATTGCAAATGGGACCAACATCGTTAAAGTGCTGAAACAAAATAACCCAACCCTCTTCTACTCTGATTACAGTCACTAATTTCCATATCAAAATGTTTGAATTAACTGATAGAAAAAATACACATACAGTAGTGGAGCTCTGGTAGCAGAGTGGTTATGAGTCGGGCTGCCAACCTCAAGGTCATAAGTTCGAAACTACCAGTGGTTCCTCCCGCGGGAGAAAGATGAGGCGTTCTGCTCCTGTAAAGACTTACCACCTCAGAAACTCTGTACAGGGTCACTATGAGTTGGAACCAACTCATATTTCAAATATACTCAAAAACTTACATCCCCCAAGAATATTTCCCAAATACATATTGTCATAAGGAGTTCTGGTAGTGTAGTGGTTACGAATCCGGTTGCTAATCTCACGGTCAGCAGTTCAAAACTACCAGCTGTTCAGTGGGAGAAAGATGAGGCGTTCTGCTCCTGTAAAGGTTTACAGCCTCGGAAACCCTACACAGTGTCACTGAGAGTTGGAACCGACTCCACGGCACATAATGACAGTGACGACATATATTGTCATAGTGCCCTGAACTTTAATGAGTGTTCTCGTTAGAAAGCTTTTAAAATCATATGTTTGAATGAAGACACAAGAACTATATCAAACAATATTATAATACCTTATTGCTTTATTAGAGTCCTGGTATGGCACTGTAAGGTAAGCACTGGATAGCTAACTGCAAGGTCAGCAGTTCAAACCCATCAGCCACCCTTCAGAAACCCTATACAGTATCACTATGTATTGGAACCAACTTCGCTGCTCTTGACAACAACAATATTGTTGTATTAGCTTTCACCATGTCCATTTGGATCTAAACAGGAGACAAAGACATTTTAGTTAAAGATAAGCATTTATAATATCCTAAGAAATAAGTGTTACATTATTAGTATATAATTGGTGTTGTTAAGTACACCAAGTCAATTCTGACTCATTACGACCATGTATAGGGTTTCCATGGAGAGGTTGGTGAGTTTGAACCACCAACCTTGTGGCTAGCAGCCTAGTGCTGATACTACAGCATCACATCAGAACTCCAATTATTAACTATAGTTAAGAATTTATATTATTATTATTAGAACAAAGATCCTAAAAACAAGAATCCTTAACTATTGAAGACAAATGCAAACCCCAGACATCCAGGGATTTGAGTAAAGAAGACTGTAGAAAAGAATGGATTGAAAAGATGAAATTTGGTTATTTGCATTTATAACAAGGGCTAGCCCACCCCCACAGTATAATCACTGTATATAACTTTGCAAAAGCAAGTAAAGTAGCAAAGAGAGAGAGAGAGGGTCTATTCCTTTAGCAGATGTTGTTGTTGTTAAGTGTTGTCAATTAGATTCCAATCCATGGTGATCCTGTATAGGGCTTCCAAGGAGCAGCTGGTGAGCCTGAACCACCGACCTTGCAGTTCAAATGACTTTGCAGTCTGGGCTAGATTTGAATCTGAACAGTCTGAGAGCAGAAGGAAGACAGTCTCATACTGAGATTCAGATTTGTGTGAAAAGAGAAGGTGCCTCAGATGAGATCTCAGAATCATGATGGGCAGACTTAAAAACCACAGAGGGTACAGCAATGTAAAATCTCTAGTTTTAACTGAGCTATGTTAGCCCTTGGGAAACAATGCCATTATGCTGTAAATAATAAATATGGTGCTAAATTTACAAAATGAAACCACTGCATATGTTTCATGTGTTCTTTTACTGCAGGCCCCTCTAGTTTCTGTTCTCATATAATTTTAGCTTTGCTCTGTAGTTTAAATAAAAACAAGAAAACCAATTAGGCTTTTTATTTTCATTAAAAGTAGGTAACTTTTTCAAACAACAAACAGCTGCAGTGAATTTAAATACCTAATGTTATCCCCAAGTACTGCCAGCATTGCCAGTTTGAACTCCACACTTAAAAACTCAAGAGAAAATGTTATCCCTTTCACTGGTGGCTTTTGTTTGGAGAAACATAAGGAACATTATATCAGATAGACATCAGAGCATGCACGGCTCTAAAGTCACATATGTTACTGTGATTTACACTGTCTAGGCCACTTGGATATGAAGGCATTTCCATACTGATTGTCCAAAAAGATAAAATGTGAATTATCCAAATAAAATTGAGCATGATGGAGAACTTGCGGAAGTGCTGAGTTGTTTAGACAAAACAAGCCTGGTCTTTACTGAAATTAAATAAAGAACCGGGAAGTAAAGAGAACTTGTAAACCAGGAAGTAAAGAGATACTGATGAAGATCAAAGACCGCAATTGTAGTATGGATCACACCTCAATGTAAAGTAAATGAAATTCCTCACAACTGGACCAGTAAATAACATCCTGATAAATGGAGGATAAAATGATGCCAGATACTTCATTTTGTTCAGGTCCACAATCAATGCTCATGGAAGCTGAAGTCAAGAAATCAAACTACAGTTTGCATCTGGCAAATCTACTGCGAAAGACCTCTTTTAAGTGTTAAAGCGTAAAGATGTCACTTTGAGAACGAAGGGGTCTGAGTATTAAAAATACTAACTCATGGTATTTTTAATCACCTCACATGCATGTGAAAGTTGGACAATGAATAAGGAGAATTGTCCATAGAGGAACCAATGCATTGGAATTATAGAGTTGGTAGAAAATATTGAAAGTCCCAAGGACTACCACAAGAAGAAGCAAATCTGTTTTAGAAGTGTAGCCAGGATGCTCCTTAGAAGCAAAGATGGTGAGACTTTATCTCTTATTCTTTGGACATGTCATCAGGAAGAAACAGTCCCTGGAGAAAGACGTCATGCTTGTAAAGAGTTAGTGAAAAAGAGGAAGACCCCTAAGGAGATGAATTGTCACAGTGCCAGCAGCAATGGGTTCAAACATAACAATTGTAAAGCTGGCTCAGGATCAGTAAAGTATTTCGTTCTGTAATTGATAGGGTCACTGTGAGGGGGAACTGACTCAAGGGCATCTAACAATAACAACAGGCTCTGGTAGCGTAGTGGTTACGAATCAGGCTGCCAACCTCAAGGCCAGCAGTTCGAAACTACCAGCTGTTCCGCGGGAGAAAGAAAAGGCTTTCTGCTCCTGTAAAGATTTACAGCCTTGGAAACCCTGTACAGGGGTGCTATGAGTCAGAATCAACTCCACGGCACATAACAACAACAACAACAGCTTGTACATAGAAGCATATCTATTCTGATGGTTCAAAGACAAACTATAAGTAGCTCAAATAAAACAGATCGTGATGTATAAAATGCTGAAGTGCTGCGGTGTTTACAAAAAGCATTTGTCGTTGTTGTTAAGTGCTGCTGAGTTGGTTCCGACTCATAGCAACCCTATTTACGGTTTCCAAGGAGTGACTGGTAAGCTTGAACCGTAACTTGTGGTTCAAACCAACCTTGCAGTCCAGTGCACTAAACGACAGCTCCACACCAGGACTCCAGTAAAAGCGTATCTGAAATATAAAGAACCTAGAATTCAAGAGGACTTAAAATACTTACGGATGAAGATCAAAGACTACAGCCTTCAGTATGGGTTGCACCATATGGAAAAGATTGAAATTGTCAGAGACTTCATTTTGCTTGCATCCATAATCAGCATTCAAGGAAACAGCAGTCAAGAAATCAAATGACAGATTGCATTAGGATGTTACCTAAGACGTCTTTAAAGTTTCTGTTTGAATACTAAGGTGTGCCTGACCCAAGTCATGATATTTTCAATCATAGTATATTCATGCAAAAGCTGGACAATGAATAAGAAAGACTATAGAAGAATCAATACATTGGAATTACGGTTTTGGTGCAAAATATCGAAAGTCCCATGGACTGCCAGAAAAGCACACAACAAAGAAGAAAGGATGGTGACACTTCATCTCTCATTCACGGGACATGTTGTCAGGATGGAGATGGGCCTCCTGCTTGGTAAAGGAGAACACAATTGTAACAACAGGAAGCTCAAAATTAATGACAATTGTCAGGACAGCACCAGACGGGACAGTGCTTCATTCTGTTGTGCATAGGGTTCCTATGAGTGGAGACTGACTCATGGACACGTGTACATGGAAGCATTTCCATACTGATTTTCCAAAGATAAAATGTAAATTACATAAAATTAGTCATAATGGAGAAATTGCTGAAGTTCTGAGGTTTTCAGAAAAAGCACACCTGGTCCTAATTTGAAATATAAAGAACCTTGTTTCTTAAAGTAAAAAACAAACAAACAAAAAAGATGCAATAACACCAACAAAACATTTTCATTTACTAAAACAGATGAAACCTCCTCCTGGAAGTAACATTTTACTCTTGAGAAGGCTTATTTGTTTATAATGAAACAAATACCAGCATTAGAAATCCAGTCCATTTTCTGTGTTGTCAAGACTTTAAAGACTAGAGAATTTCCGTCTGGAAATCCTGATAAATTGACATTTTGAAAACCAAAAGAAATATCCAGTCAATTAGACTTCTGGAATTAATGAGACCTTCTGAGATATCGCTGGGTAGTGTAGTTGGGATCAGAATGGAGACACAGCTAAATAATTGTCCCCTATGGAGTTCTAAGATAAGAACTTTCCCACAGCCGAATTCAACACCAAAGGTCATTCGTGTGCTGCTTGTATCTATAAATTGCTCAGGATAATACATCAGGTAACATGTTTCACTCTCATTTTATACCTCAAAAACTTAATTTTTGTTTGTTTTCTATTTTGAACTGAAGTCTGAAGGAGACATGAAGACAATATGAAGATACTTAAAATTATAATTACCAGAAAACAAATCCAACCTCGTCAAACCTATGCCATTGGAAAGTGTGATCCTCAACTTGCCCACTATGTCTCCCATTGTTTCATTCTTTGTCAATTGCTACACAAGTTCGCTTAAGTGTAAAATTATCTTAATTTTACTTATAGTTAATACTCAGGTAAGACCACAACTATGAAAAAAGTAAACAAATGTTTGTATATTATTACATTTTATGCTTTGCTGCTGCTGCTGTTGAATTCTGTTGAGTCGGTTCCGACCCATAGCGACCTTGTATAGGATTTCCAAAGATCAGATGGTGAGCTTGAACCAGCGACCTTGTAGTTCAAATACACTTTGCAGTCCAGCGCATGAGCCCACAGAACCACACCAGGACTCCTTCTTATGCTTTTGTTGTTGTTATGAAGTGCCATCGAGTCGGTTCTGACCCATAACGACCATGTATAGGGTTTCCAAGGAGCAGCTGGTGAGTTTGAACCATCGACCTTGCAGTTCAATGGCTTCGTAGTCTGGCGCATTAACACACAGTGCCACACCACGACTCATTTTACTCTTTAGTGGATGTGAAATATTGATACAGAAGGCCTTCCTAATATATTCTTAATATCATTTCACTTCAAATTCTCATATAGGACAGAATTCTACACAGAGAGCTTTGGGGACGTGAACCATCCTCCGTAAGCTCTTCAATCAAATTCTGTGGCATTAGACTCCAGGTGAATTATGTTAACACTACAATTATTATAACACTACAAATGAAATGTTTAATTATAAAAAATACATTTGACACATGAAAAAGCATTCCCAAAATATAAAACAGTTGACAATGCATTAAAAATGAATCATAGAGAACAAACAAGATGGCGGATCGGGTGAACGTATAGCAGAGAACTCCGCCAACAACCACACAGAATACCCGACCAAGCAGGTTCAGGGGCTGGTCCCAGAACTCTGAACCACATATAAAGGAATACTTAGAAGGTTGGAAGGCTCACCACTGGG
>NW_006408539.1:22621958-22636355 GCF_000296735.1 Chrysochloris asiatica
AAGCTGAAGTGGATAAAGAGAAATACTTTTAACTGATGGTATATGGAGGGGATTATAATCAATGTAATGAAACAAGTTATATGAATTGTTGAATGTGAAGCTGATGATGTGCCCTATAAACTTTCACTCAATCCACAATAAAAACCTTAAATTAAAAAAAAAAAAATGAAGCATATGTCCAATAACTTCATGTCCACTCAAAAAACTGCAAAAGGATTTTTATGCTTTATTTATATTTTCCAAAAAAAATGAAGCAATTACCAACTAAAGCAAGATGTCCTTTAATAAGTCAATGATGAAATTTAGCATACCCATAGAAAGAATATTATTCAATGATAAAAGGATATATGTTATCAAGCTACAAAGGACAGTGAATAAGCATAAATGAACACTGTTAAGGAAATAAAACAATCTGAAAAAACTACGTATTGTAGCAGTTCAGCTACAGGACACTTGGGAAAAGGCAAAACTAGAGGCAGTAAATAGACTAGCGATTTCCAGGAGCTTAGGGCAGAAGAAAGGAACTCTAGTAGCATAGTGGTTACGAATCAGGCTGTGAACTTCAAGGTCAGCAGTTCGAAACTACCAGCTATTCTGCAGGAGAAAGATGAGGCTTTCTGCTCCCCTAAAGATTTACAGCCTCAGAAACCCTGTACAGGGTTGCTATGAGTAGGAACCAACTCCACGGCACATAACCACCACCACCACCACGGGGACAGAAGGGAAGGTGATGAGCATGTGGAACACAGGACAGTTTGGGTGAAATCATTCTGCTTTTGGTGTTGTTTCTGATTATAGTCACCCAGGCACAAGAGATCAAACCCCTGATCCATGCACTCCATCCTTACAATTGTGATGTTTGCGTCCATTGTTGCAGCTACTATGTCAGTCCATCTCATGCAGGTCTGCCTCTTGTTTGCTTCCCCTTTACTTTACCAAGTATGACGTCCTTTTCCAGGGACTGAGTGGCCCCTCCTGACACATGGCCCAAGTGCATAAGACGAAATCCCACCATTCCTGCTTCTAAGGGCCATTCTTGATATATATTTTTTTTTTTTTTTTTCCAACATAGATTTGTTCTTCCTCTGACAGCCTGTGGGAGCTAATATTCTTTGCCAACACCGTATTTTCTGTGGAGTCCTAGTGTGACGCTGTGGGTTAATGCACCAGACTGCAAAGCTGTTTGAACTGCAAGATTAGTGGGTCAAGCTCACCGGTCGCTCCTCAAAAACCCTGTACAGGGTTGCTATGGGTCAGAACCAACTTGAGGGCACTTAACAACAACAGCAAATACTGTACAATCTGTTTCAACTCACAGTGACCCAGTATAGGGTTTCCAAGGAGCAGTAGGTAGATTTGAACTACTTACCAGCCTTGTGATTCAAACTGACCTTGTGATCCAGAGCTTTATCCTCCAAGGCCACACCAGGACTCCATAATTCAAATGTATCAATTCTTCTGCAGTTTTACATATTCATTGTCCGGCTTTGACATGCATATAAAGGAATTGGAAATACAATGGCTTGAGTCAGGCACACTTTAGTGCTTAAAGTGACATCTTTGCTCTTTGACACTTAATTTTTTTTTTTTTTTTTTTAATATACAGTCCATTTGCCTAATGCAACAGATCCTTTGACTTCTTGCCTGCTGCATCTAGACCATTCTGTAGTGGTGGTGATTATGTGCCATAGAGTTAGTTCTGACTCTTAGCAACCCTGTATAGGGTTTCTGAGGCTGTAAATCTTTACAGGAGCAGAAAGACTCATCTTTCTCCTGTGGAAAGTCTGGTAGTTTCGAACTGCTGATCTTAGGGTTAGTAGCAGAGTAAGATATTAAATGGTTAACACGTGATATTAGGAATTTATGAAAATCCAAAGGACTAGAAAACACCAATAGTACACCAGTGTAAACCATGGACTTTAGTTAGTAATAAGGCATCGGTACTGATTTATCCATTTTACCAAAGAAATTCTGGATCTGGATGTTAAAAGTGGGAGAATCGGAACTCATGAGAGAGAGAAAGTATATGAAAACTCTGTTTTCTGTACAATTGTTGATAACCTAAAACTCACTTCAAAATAAACAAAAAAATGTTTGATCATAAAAACTAGATTTTATCATTTTTAGTGTCTCAAAAGATTTCCATCTTGCCAAACAATGGCCTGGACTCCTGGTGTGGCACTGCAGGTTCAGCACTTGACTAGGAACCACAAGGTCAGCAGTTCAAACCCCCCAGCCACTCCTTGGAAACCTTATACAGGGTCGCTATGAGCCAGAACTGACTCGACAACATACAACAATAACATCTCTAATGAGTGTTAATTTAGGAAGTGGTAAAATAGCATTGATGTCCATGTTTCTGTATTTTAATCTTTTTGTTAATTAGACTAATCATATAAATGAGACATGCTGAATTTTACTAAAATTTTCTTACCTGAAGTTAGGACTATAATATTGCAGGCCCCCTTAAGATGTTGTGTTAAAGTGCTGTCGAATCAGCACTTATAGTGACCCTGCTTTGGGCTTGCAGGAACAACTGGTGGGCTCGAAGCACCAAACTAGTGGTTAGCAGTCTAGTGCATATAATACAGTGCTCCATCAGGACTCCATTTAATATGTAGTTCATAGCAATTATGTGTCACTATGGATTATGCAGGAGTCCTGGTGTGGTGCTGTGGGTTAATGCACTGGACTGCAAAGTCGGTTTGAACCGCAAGGTCGGTGGTTCAAGCTTACTAGCCACTCCTTGGAAACCTTATACAGGGTCACTATGGGTCAGAACTGACTCAAAGGCACTTAACAACAACAAATATATGTCTATAAAATGATATATACACACAGGGGCTTCAAAAAATCGTAGAAATTTTCAACATCTTTTAGCTCATTTTTTCACACATATATATAATGCATTCTTAATAAAGTTTCCTAAAGAACTGGAAATATATACATATTTTTTATTTGAAATCTTTTACTGTCAGGTGTTCTAGCAAAGCATCTTTCATTAAAGGACTATAAACATAGTCTGGTTTCAGGGAAACCAACTAACCTGCCTGTCCAAAAATATCTCTCCTGATGATCTGTCATTTCGTGGTCTGTGTTGCTTTCTTTGAGAGCAGGTCCTCTGCAGGCACTGACTTTTCAAATGCCATTACTGTTGTCTGCGTGTGGAGAGAAATGGTGATTCTGTATAATTGTCTCCCAAAGTTGTGTTCTGCTAAGAGATTCTTTTCTGGTTTTTTTGGTCCCATTAGAGAGCAGCTTGTCAATAGGCTTTGACTGACAGTCAGTGCTGCTTCTGAAGGCAAAGAGCCAGAACAGTCCATGTGGGGGTCAGGGAGGAAAACAGGCAGAGCTGCAGAGGCAAGAGGAAGAGTGGCTGTCTGTGCGTTGTGTGAAGTCTGCACTGATGTAGCTCACGGAGACAGCAGGGACTGTCTAGAAGCAACAGGGAAGACGCTAGGGAAAGAAGCAGCAAATGTCACAATTACTTCTTGTTCAGATTAATGAGACTCAGCTGTAGAACCAACACGGGTCAGATTGATTCTGCTTTGAGGAAAATTGATGTTTACAATTTGACATGTAATTCTGTGGTTGTATCATCAGGCCAGCCAGTCGACACAATAAAAGCACACATGAAGTCATCTTTCTGCGTGTGCTGGTCAGGATTTGCTGTGAAACCTGTGAGAACCAGAACTTGACAACGCTGTCTTGCTTTTTGGGGTCTTGAAGGATTTCCCCCTTTGACAGAATGCAATTTTATCACTTTTCTATTATTGGTTTCAGTGGGAACTATTTGCATCTTACATGTTCTCTGACACATTTGCATCTTACATGTTACAGCTTTTACAGATTTTACTGTAAAACGAGAGATAATATAAGTGAAAACATTCACACATGACAGTGATGATAGGATTTTTTTTTTAAGTACAAATCTTAACAGCCTGGGTCTTCGAGGTGAGGTCGTGTGGGTTTTGGAGCACAGGGTGGAGAGCAAGAATGTCAGGGTCCATATGTCACCCCTCCCACAAACTTTCTTGGGACCCTGGTAGCCGAGTGGATTAGGAGCTGGGCTACTAACCCCAAGGTCAGCAGTTTGAATCTACCAGCTTCTCTGCATGAGAAAGACATGGCTTTCTGCTCCTGTAAAGATTTACAGTCTCAGAAATCCTAGACACCTACACAGTGTCACTATGCGTTGGTACCGACTCAATGACACACAATCACTGTTAGGTATTTTCCCTGGTCCCTCTCTTTCTTGGGGGGGGGGGTGTCTAAAAAATTAGTCCCACCAAGTTGCCGCTTCTCAGTCACTCATGAACCATAAGCATTCACTTAGAATCTCTTTATTGCAAAGCAAAATTAGGCTTCAGAGAGAGAAGTAGACCTGGTAGCTAGCTGTAGGGAGCGGAGATTAGATCAGATCAAAGCGAAAGCGCACTTCAAAGAGAGAAGCAAGTCTGTCTCTATAAGAGGAGAAATTTTTCCGGGTTGGGGTGCACTGGCTTATAAAGGTATGTGGTCTCTTCCTCTTAGGGTGAGCTAATACATATTAGGAGAAGTGGTCTGTTGAATATTCATTATTTTTTGGTAAAGGGGTGCAGGTTTCATGGAAATGGGGCACATTCTGCAGTTGTCAGCTTTAGGTGCTATCTTCATGGACCGTCTGCCTGCCACCAGCTGCTTCTATCAGGGTTTCAGGTTCTGATATCCTTGTATCTGTCTCCACGCTAGTCTCAATATTATCCTTCTTGTTGGACTAGAGATGTCCTCCCCACTTTCACAGGAAGCCAGGGTAAGAGAGACCCAGGGCCGCAGGGGTCCTAACTTGTCCCTGACATCACTACTACCATCAGTTTGATCTTTTGGTTTCTGGGCTTAAAATTGTGATGTTTGTAGAATGGAGAAAATGGTCCTTAACTCACAGAATAACCACAGAAAATAACTGAGTTAATATGTGAGATGCATCCAACACCCGCCTGGCACGTCACATACAATCAATAAATACTAGCAATTATTTTCATTTAAGAGTGCAGCACCATTTATCATAAGTATTATTTAGAGAACAGGAGGTCATAGTTCACATCTGTAAACAAAAAATGTAATTAGCCATGATAATTGCATGACTTTCTTATTTTAGAAGCCAATGCTTAAGGAGACGTTTGCTCTGCAATCAATGCTAAACTAACAACTCAATTGGTTTTTGCCTAGACTGAGTGACAGTAAAATCCCTGTAGTCATTATGAAAGCTCTCAGGATTGTACCCAACAAACTCTCCATTTCAGTGATGGACAATGTCATTGAAAAAGAAATAGCACAGTACGTCAAGGGGGAGGGATTCAGTCAAATGATTTTACATGGGAAAACTACAGAAAAGATCTCTTTTGCCTAGGGATGCCTGGAAACACCTTTTCACTCAAAGTCATTGAACTTAACACTGACATTCTTAACTGGAATTTGACAGAACAAATGGGATCTCACCTGAATCACAAGTATTGCTCCTTCCTCTCTTGTTTGCCTTCTTTTATTATCCTGGGGCCCTGTCTTAGCAAACAAGGCTCCTCATCACCCCACACACATTCCAGTGCATTAGGCATATTCCTTTGAAAGAGCAAAAGCATGTGCTTTGTGAAGAGAAGATACCAACAAAACAACGAAATCAAGAGTGGTGATATATATATATATACTTTTAGTGTTTTGGGGTTTTTTTTTTCTGTCTGGTGCATTTCTTCCACTAGAGCTTAAAGATCTGAATATCAGTTCACAGTTAGTTTCTGTAGCTGACTCTGACTCACACAAAGCATTTAAGAGAGACCAGAAATATGTTTGTTGTTGTTGTCATCTCTGGTCAGGAACAACACAGTGCATTATGGATATATGCCTATTCTTCTCCTTGTTGTTAAGTTATTCTGCCTTAATGCCAGTGTTATATAATCTTGCCTACCTCAAGCCCACCCTTGCCCAGATTTTAAGGTTGATTTTTCACTTCTCCATGTTGTTGTAAAAACAGTTAAAGTGTAAACATTTGCGATAAAGAAGCTGTACTTCTACAACAAAAGGGTATGCATGAGCACTCCTGTCATTTGACGGTACTTAATAACAACAAATAATTTTAATTAGACTTAATTACAGAGAGATAGTCTGGTGATATTTGCAAGTATGAAGAAGTGCTATTCTCAAAGACAATGTTCTACTTACTACTTTAGTAAGCAGTTCCTGGGGTCTTTAAAATTCTTGAGCTCCCATCTAAGGTGCCACTATTGGCTTCTGCCTGTCCAGAAGAAAAAAGGGTCATGATAATTGAAGATGCATGGAAACAGTTAGTCCAGTGGGCTAATGGACCAAGTGACCATCAGTCTCCATGACCCCGAGACCGGAAGAACTAGATGGTGCTCACTACCAACTGTTCTAAACAGTACCCATTTGACCTAGCTAGGATGGCTGGCTGACCAGAACTCAACCAGATAACAATAAAGAAGTTGGATACTGTGAGCAAGCATAAAATTATTATAATTTGATTAATTGGATCTTTGCTTATGGATGCAGTTGCTCAAAATTCCAACTGAATTGAAAGGATTCTTCATATCAAGAATCAAGTTTGTTTCTTCAGTGTATTGGGTTTGTAGGGATGGACAATCCAGCCATTGAGTACCAAAAATGGGGACTAGAGAGGAATGTAGTGACTAGTTTACAAGATTTCGTGAGAGTGATTTGTTTCAGAATGAGGTGAGTAAAGTAGAACACCCACTGCATAGCTTTCCTCGTTTCCAGATGGATTTGGTGAAAGGGGGTTGGGGATAATAGTGATAGAACTTTATGATTTCATTGTAAGAAATTGTTATCAGGATTAAACACGATTGCCACAAGTGTAATTGCAGAAGATGTGTAAACTAAAAGGAGGGAGAAATTAACCTTTGATTTCAGAAACAGAGGACCCCAGGGCCATCAATAAGGAAGAGCATGAGTAGAGCATGAGATCCTACCCTGAAAAGCAGAAACAGCCGAGAGAGTGGCAGAGTTGATGGCATCAACCCTAGGCCCATGGACTAAGACAGGCTGTGTGCCTGCCAGCTGGAAACTGGCTTGCAAAATGTACCCTTTGGACATTTAAATGAATATATATATATATTTGTTTTGTATGTGTACATCAAATATTTTTGCTTTGTTCATTTGTGAAGAATATGATGTAAAAGGGAAGGCACAGGGAAGAAGCAGGATAACTGTTGTTACACGGATGGGAAGGGGAGTGGTTGAGATGAAACAAAATGTATGATTGGTTGACTGTAAAGTTCATGATCTTGTCTGTTTACCTTCACTCAATTCACAATAAGAAGTTGAAAATAATATAAATAAAAGGGATCACATTAAAAGGTCTTGGATAGAGTTGGGAAAAAATGTGGAACAAAACTCAAAACCATAATATAGACCAGGATTACTGGTAGGCTAGAGATTCGTGGAAACCCCGAGACTATGGCCCCCTCTCACCCTTCAGCTCTGGAAATGAACTCACCACATGGCCCATATTTTCGCTGAACAATATAATCAAGTCTATAAGAGAAAGGATAACACTAGTGAAGTATTCACATCTTAGAATAAATAAATAATCAAAAGGACAGCACTCATGCAAGGACAAAGTCCAGAAGGGTTAGAAAAGAAGAAGTAATGGAAACAGGAAACATGGAAGAAATAGAATAAGTGATGTTACCTTGAAACGATAGCAATCAATGAAATGAAACAAACTGAATATGAATTGTGGAATGGAAAACAGATGATCTGCTGTGTAAACTTTTACAAAACTCAAATAAAAAGTTAAAGGGAAAACACCATTGGATTAATAATAAAAAAGTGGTATTCTATGGCTTATGGAATATATTTTGAAGGACAATTTAAAAGAACTTTTTACTGTGAGTTTGTATGGATCGATTTGTCTAATGTAAAAATGACAATAACATGAATAAATTATGATGTTTCCATTCCAAAGCACTTCACTTAGAAAACTGTATAATTTTTTGAAAAATGACTATTAAAGACATATACCTGTTTATTAATTACTCCAATATATTGTTACATAGATTGTGCTTATAAAAATATATCCATCAAATTCAAGGAACTCAAGAATTAAGACTGTAATGAAAACTAAGAACAGAATAAAATAAAGAACTGTGCATGTGACCTGGTTATGACTCACTTCAGTTGTCAGTTACTCTTTGCAGTCAAAATTGTGTTCAAAATCAACATCAATTTTGCCTACATAGATTTGAGACTACAATTTTATAGATCTAAAATTTGTGCATCTGTGCTAAAATTATAATAGAAAACAGATACTTCCAGTTGACAAACTTTAAAGATAGACTATTTAAAACCCTAGTCACTGCTGTCAAGTCCAAGTCATAGTGAGCCTAGCGGACAGGGTAGAGGTGTCCCATAGTGTTTCCAAGGTTCTTAATCTTTATGATCAAGATCAAAGACTCAGCCCTCGGTATAGATTGCACCTCAACCTAAATGAACAACAATCCTCACCACTGGACCAATAGCTAACATCATAATAAATAGAGAAAAGGTTGAAGTTGTCAAAGACTTCATTTTGCTTGAATGAGCAGTCAATATTCATGGGAGCAGCAGTCAAGAAATCAAATGATATATGGCATTATGCAAATCTGCTACAAAATATCTCTTTAAGTTGCTAAAGAGCAAAGACCTAACTCTGAGGACTCAGATGAGTCTGATCCAAGCCATAGTATTTTCACTCATTTCACATGCATGTGAAAGTTGGGCAATGAATAAAGAAGACCACAAAAGAAACAATGCATTTGAGTTGTTATGTTGGTGAAGAATATGGAAATCACCATGGACTGTCAGAAGAAAAAAACAAGTCTGTCTTGGAAGAAGTACAGCCAGAATCTTCCTGAGAAGTGAAAATGATGATACTTTGTGTCTTGGACACTGGACATGTTATCACTGGAAAGGACATCATGCTTGGTAAAGCAGAGGATCAACAAAAAAGAGGAAGACCCCCCAACAGATGGACTAACACAGTGTCAATAACCATTGGTTCAAATATAACAACAGTTGTGAGGACGGCACAGGACCCAGCAGCGTTCCCTTCTGTTGTGTGTGGGTTCACTATGAGTTGGAACTGGCTCAACAGCACCTACAACAACAACAACAACAACAACAACAATAATTCTTGATGTCAGTAGACTGCCATATCTTTTTATTCAAAACACACATTTTAGTTAGCAGATAAGCACTGTAACTACAACATTATCAACCTCCAAGGTTGAATGCCAAGTAGTTAAATATTGTATACCATAGACGATATTTTGTGTTGTTGTTGTTAAGTGTCATTGAGTCAATTCCAACCCATAGCTACCCTTTAGAGGGTTTCCAAGGAAAAGCTGATGAGGTTGAAGCGCAGACCTTACAGTTCAAACTGCCCTTGCCATCCAACACATTAAGCCAAAGGACTCCATAGGATAAATTGCACATATTTAACACTAATGGTCAAAGATCAGATGAGTTGGGCAATGACATCAAGCACATCGTACAAGAAGAAAACAAAAGGTCTTAAAAAAGACGGGGGGAAAATGGATGTCTGGAGAGACAGAAGCATGCTCTTGAACATAGAGAAGCTAAAGCAATTGAAAAAATGATGAAATAAATGAGTTAAAGAGAAAATTTCAAAGGGAAGCTCAAGAAGACAAAATAAAGTTTATTATGCAAAGACCTGGATTTAAAAAATCAAAAGAACACACTCAGCAATTCTCAGGCTAAAATAATTGAGGAGAAAACTTAAGCTTCAAATTGTCATATTGAAAGATTCTGTGGGTTAAATACTGAACTATGAAGGAACATCAGAAGAAGATGGAAGGAATACACAGAATCACTGTATCAAAATAATTGGTTGGTGGTCAACCATTTCAGGAGGTAGTATACAATCAAGGGCCAATGGTTTTGACAGAAAAAGTCCAAGCTGCACTGAAGGCATTGGTGAAAAACAAGGCTCCAGGAATGGATAATTCTGTCAGTTGAACCAACTGAGATGGTTTAACAAATGGATTCAACACTGGAAGTACCTACGCATGTATGCCAAGAAATGTGAAGGACAGCTTCCTGACCAACTGATTGGAATAGATCCATATTTATGCACATTCCAAAGAAAGATGATACAAGGAAATGTTAAAAATCATCAAACAATATGATTATTACCACACAAAAGTAAGTTTTGCTAAAGATAATTCAAAAATAGTTGCTGCAGTATGAGAGGGCTTTAAAAAGTCCATGGGCACATGGAATTAAAAAACAATGTCGTTTTTCCATGAACTTCAGGGTACTGTCAAAAATTCAAACTGTATTCAGAAGATGACATGGAATAAGGGATGTCACTGTTAATAGTCTTGGCTGAAAGCAAAGAATACCAGAACAATGTTTACTAGTATTTTATTGACAATGCAAAGGCATTCGACTATGTGGATCATAACAAACTATAGATAACTTTGTGACGATTGGGAATTCCAGAACACTTAATTATGCTCATGAGGAACCTGTCCATAGACTAAGAGGCACTCGCTTAAGCACCACAAGGGGATATTCTGTGGTTGAAAATCAGGAAAATTGTGTTTCAAAGTCATATCCTTTCATCATACTTACTCAATCTTTTGTTATTGCTGTTGTTATGTGCTGTCGAGTCAGTTCCCACTCATAGTGACCCAGTATAGGATTTCCAAAGAACAGATGGTGAGTCTGAACCACAAACCTTGTGGCTAGCATTCCAGCACTTTTCCTTCAACGTCATACCTGGACTCCTGAACAGATAAGCTGAGAAGCTGGCCCATATGAAGAAGAACATGGCACCAAGATTGGAAAGAAGGCTCATTTACAGCCTGCCATATGCAGGTGACATAACCTTGCTTCCCGAAGCAAAGTGAACTTTGATAAATTGAATTACACCTTAATATAAAGAAAAAAAAATCTTCACAAATATATCAAGAAAGAGCATCATGATAAACAGACAGAGAAAAATTGACATTGTTAAGGATTTCATTTTACTTGGGCCCACAATCAACATCCATAGAAACAATCAAGAAATCAAACAATGTATTGCATTGGGCAAATATACTGCACCAGACCTCTTTGACGTATGAAGAACCAAAGATATCACTTTGATGTCTAAGTTCCCCTGACCCAACTGTGATGTTTTCAATTGCCTCATGTGCATGCTAATGCTGGACAGTGTGAAAGGAAGTTCAGAGGGGACTTGATACATATGAGTTAAGCTGTTGGCAAAGAATACTGACTATACCATTGACTGGCAGAAAACTCAACAAATCTGTCTTGGCAGAATTAGAGTCCAAATGAAATTGAGAAGTAAGGATGGTGAGACCCTGTTTCACATACTTTGGAGATGTTTTAAATCCTGTTCACTTCCAGCAAACACAGTCATATCCTCTGCATTTCTCAGGTTGTTAATGAGTCTTCTTATAATCCTGATGCCATGTTCTTCTTAATAGAATCCAATTTCTGAGATAATTTGCTCAGCATGTTGACTGAATAATTACAGTGAAAGACTACAACCCTGGTATGCAGTTTTCCTGATTTTAAACCATTCAGTGTGCCCTTACTGTGCTCAGACAATGGCCTCTTAGTCTATGTACAGGTTCCTCATGAGTACAACTTTAATGTTCCAGAATAGTCATTACAATGTCATACATAGCTTGCAATGATCCACATACTCAAAAGTCTCTGTATAGTCAATAAAGCAGAAGTAACCAGTTTTCTAGCTTTCTCTGCTTTCAGTTCAGATCCATCTGACATCAGCAGTGATATCCCTAGTTCCATGTCCTCTTGGAATCCAGTTTGAATTTCTGGCACTTCTCTGTCAATATAGTGTTGCAAAGATTTTTTATTTATTTATTTTTTAATCAGCAAAATTTTACTTGCATGTGTTATTAATGATATTGTTTAATGATTTCCACATTCTGCTGAGGCACCTCTCTTTGGAATGGGCACAAATATAGAGTGAGCACTTCTAGGGCTGAATCCGTTTGTTGAAACATTTTAATTTGTATCCCATCAATTCTTGCAGCCTTGTTTTTCACCAGTGCCTCTGTGAGGATAGGACTTCTTCCTTCGGTACCATCAGTTCTTGATCATATTCTGCCTCTTGAAATGGTTGAACATTGGCTTCTTTTTTTTTTTTTTTTTTATGCACCATGCACATTGATTTTTATTCAGTCCCTCTTAAGGTCCTGGTGTGGCACTGCAGGTAAAGCACTGGTGGCAAGGTCAGTTTGAGCTACAAGGTTGGTGGTTTAAAGCCACCAGCTGCTCCTTAAAAACCCTATACAAGTTGCTATGAGTTGCAACTAACTACACTGCCCTTAACAACAATTCTTCCCTCTTCTTTAGATACTTTATGCATCACTCAATATTTTGCCCATAGAATCCTACATTTCAAGTTGAGGCTTGCATGGTATTTTCAGTTCATTCAGCTTGAGAAATGCTGAGCATGTTCTTTCCTTTTGGTTTTCTAATCCTAGATCCTTGCACATGTCATTATAAAACTTGACTTTGTATTCTTGAGCTACCCTTTGAAATTTTCTCTTCCGCTCTTTGACTTCCTCATTTCTTCCATTCACTTTAGCATTTCTACGCTGAAGAGCAAGTTTCAGAGTCTCTTCTGACATCCATATTGGTCTTTTCTTTCTTTTCTGTCTTTTTAATGATCAAGAGTGTAATGCTGTTAAGTGATGTCAAGTCACTTCTGACTCAGAGTGACCCTGTATAGGATTTCCAGGAGCACTTGGTGTGTTTGAACTGCTGACATTTCAGTTACAGTCCAATGCTTATCCTATAGTGCCACACCAGAACTCCAACAGGGTCATAGTAGACATCAATATTGCAGCATTTTAATTAGGAAAAAGCTAACACACAAAATGGCTAGAGGTCATGCCCACTGTATATTTCTGAATAAGTAATACCATTCTATTGCATGCTGTGTTGAAGAGTATATCATCTTCTTATTTAAAAAAAAAAAAAATCACCCAAATAACATAACAGAAATTCTGTGAACAAAACTGTCAAGCTCCAAATAGCCCCCATACAATCCACTTCCAAATAACTCTAAAAATCTCTCATTACACCTACTGTGTTCTGTTGTCATTGGTTTCTACTCTGGCAACTGCTCAGCAACACCCCCGGGCTCTGAGTCATTTCCACCACTTCTAAATAGAATGTACTATATTTCCCACTGATGTTGAGTACTTTATAGCATATGGGTATCCGATACGAGGGGATTAAGTGGTCAGTTCTTTCACAGAAGTTCACTTTCCTGAAATTTGAGGCCCACATCTCCATCCCCAGACATTCAGCTAACCTTCCAGCCTCCACTCTTCTTAAGAGGTCCTTAGGACTCTCCCAGGGGTATATTTTCTTTTCACTTCTCATTTCTTTCTTTCTAGCTAGATTTCTAACTATTCTCAAAATTTACTGAGAAATAGGAAGCAAATTTCCTCACAAGGCTTCCTGCTAATTACAAAAGATTTGCATCTGTGTATTTTCAGTTCTGGTATGGCACTATAGGAAAAGCATTGGAATGCCAGCTTCACTGTTGGTGGATCAAATGCACCAGCCATTCTTTGGAAACCCTATACAGGGTTGCTATAAATCAGAATTAACTGGACAGCACATATTAACAACAACTACCAGTTTTACATTTATTATTTTATTTGATACTTCCTGGAAAATAATTGGAAGTAATAAAATGTATTTAAAAAATAATTTGCAAGAACTAACTTGCAGTGGACTACAAGGTTGTTTGAACTGAAATGTCATTTGGTTTAAATTCACCAGCTGCTCTTCAGAAACCCTATAAAGGGTATTTATGAGTTGGAAGCCACTCAATGGCACTTAACAACAACAATTTGTAAAATCTCAAAAAACCATTTAAGCAAAAGCAGATAGCTCTTTTCACTAGTCAATTATTAACCCTTCCCAAATTCAATACTTCTTTTCCTTCTATTTTATTTACTTAGATGTTTTTTAAATTTGCAATCTAAATTTAGTATCTAAATCTCTTAGAATGTTTTAACAATATTAAAAAAAAAAAAATTCTGGTTAATGTGTTGGACTGCAAGGCCACTTTGAACTTCAAGGTTGGATGTACAAGCTCACCAGCTGCAGAAACTCTATACAAGGTTGTTATAAGTCAGAACCAACTTGACAGCATTAATCAACAACAGTATATAAAGTTGGCTGGTTATACACCCTGGAGTAGGTTCGAACATAACGACCCTGTATACAGTTTCTGAGGCTATGAATCTTTACCGGATGAGCAGAAAACCTCATCTTTCCTTCGCAAAACAGCTAGCAGTTTCAAACTGCTGACTTTGAAGTTAGCAG
>NW_006408539.1:22639571-22653196 GCF_000296735.1 Chrysochloris asiatica
ATCAAAAAAGAAAAGTTCTTTTGTTTTATTAATTTCTATTATACAAATGCCTACATGTAACTACTCTGGTGTTTAGGTTTCCAAATGTATTGATTATTCTTCATGGTCTTGTCTACTTAATACTAAATGCTAAGAAATTCCCTAGCCATGCATCCTTTCCATATGTCTGCTACTCTTTAAAGAGCCATCTGTGTTTGTTTTTTCTGTTCTTTCCCAAATCTATTATTTATTTATAAATGTTGGATTTTTTACTCAATACATCATGACTCTTTGAATACAAAATCTGTCTGCTCAACCCCTCTCTGCCATGGACTTCGAAAGTCCATTTTGATTCTAAAGGCTGGGCAATGATTCTTTCTCTATATATTTCCATAGTAACAACCCTACCAAAAGATCACTGGGTAAAAATTTTTCCTGGCACGATAGTTGAAAGAATGAGTACAGCAAATCAACTAGGGTATAGGGGTAGATGTGGTAGAGGTATAGGGGAGATGAATAGTTTATATTTCCTTTCATATGTATTCTTGTTGCTAAATGCCATCGTGTCAGTCCCGACTCACAGCAATCTCGTATAGGGTTCCTAAGGAGCAGCTGGTGGCTTTGATCTGCCAACCTTGGGGTTAGCATCCCAATGCTTACACTAGATCTCCACATGAAATATTAGATTAAAATCATTAACAGCATGTATTTCCTGTTTTAATACATAAAAGAACCCATTGCCAGCAATTCAGTTCTGACCCATTATTGCTGCTGTGAAGTGCCGTTGAGTTGGTAGTGACTCATAGCAATCCTGTATAGGGTTTTCAAGGAGTGGCTGCTAGGTTTGACCCACCAAACTTGTGATTAGTAACCCAGTGCTTATCCTACAGTTCCCTGAAATAAGAGAAAAAGAAAGAAATGTGGACTTAATGTCATGAATTTTTCCTAACAATATGAGTGATCATAATTTAAGGTATTAAGCTTTGGGTTAGCAGAGATTTCCAAATCTTTAAGCTATTAGGACAATCCTCTGCATCCTAAGGAAAACAGACTTTCCTTCTCTTTATGACTCTTGTTTTCTGAACTACCTGATTTGCTTTGTTCATTCTACAGCTTTAAACTTTCTGGTTTTGTGATTTTCATGTAGAATATGCTACCGCATCACAGGTTTATTGCTAGAAATATTTCTTAGAAGATGAATTTTATGTCCCATTTGGACATCAGTTAGACATACTGTTCACTGGTGTCAGAGACTAGTGGTGTAGTGGGTAACTAATCAGCCATTCCATTGGAGAAAGATGGACAATCTGATTAAGTAAAGATTTACAGCCTTGGAAACCCTGTGGTACACTTCTGTTCTGCCCATAAGATGCCTAGAACCTCTGACATGAGGGACTTCTATGTGCACTCTGTGTGTACATACTTTGCACTGTGTTCAACTCATTTTTGTAACTAGAGAATGCAGACATTCCAAAATGAAGACGATGTCCTGAAATCAAGCATCAAGAAGTGGCCTTGTACCTACTTAGCATGGTCACAACCCAGTAGGGCCCTCAAGGTCAGCATCAAAGTGTTTGCCTTAGGTTCAATAATCTACTATTACAGTAGTTAGGAGATTAATTTATTTAATCTTCACATTGTGAGGTAGTTACTTGTTTGTGCCATTGTGTTCCAATTTATAGAGATCCTGAATAGGATTTTGAAAGCTGAAAATCTTTATGGGAGCAGAAAGCCTCATCTTTCTCCCATGGAGTGACTGGTGGGGTCAAACTGCTGACCCTGTGGTAAGTAGCTGAATGTATAGGTCATTACATCATCGGGGCTCCTTAGGTAGTCTCTAGTGTCCTTATTTAGCACATGAGGAAACTAAGACAAAAGTTTAAACAATCTACCAAAGGGGACATCTGGTAAGTGGCAGATCGGGGCCTTGAATGAGTCATTTTGTTGTTGAGTGGGATACCATTAAAGTGAGTAGACTTCCAAACAGCGAAATGTACAAACCATGAAAATGGAATAGACAGAAAGGGTGTTATTTACAGAAATCAATTTATAAAACTGTTTTATTCAGAAAATATCACTTATGACAAAGGACAGATATGGTAACTTGGGGGGGAAATAATACTCAAGTAATTCTTTCATGGAGAAGTCTTTAAACTTGACATGCATTTGTTTCAATAAAAATGAAAGATTGTTTCATTTAATAAATATAGCTAAATTATGTTTGCTAGATGGCAGGCAATGAAAAAAACAAAGTAAAATAAAAATTCCTGTGAGCATATTATTTAGAAACAACTGAAAGTAAAAAACATCTTTAGTGAATAAATAAGGTAATATTTTACACAAATTATTGAAGGTGATTTTTTTCATATTGCATTCAATACTTGCAAGGAGAACACATTATTTAAGAAAATAATTTTTATTTTAACAAATATGAAGTTGTTACCCTGTAGTTGTTAGGTGCCTTTGAGTTGGTTCTGACTCATAGCAACCTTATGCACAATAGATCGTAACACTGTCCAGTTCTGAACCATACTCACAATCCTTGTTAAGCTTCAGCCCACTGCTGCTGCCACTGTGCCAATCCGTCTCTTGGGGGTGGGAGTCTTCCTTCACTTTACCAAATATGACATCCTTTTCGAGGGTATGGTCCCTCCTGATAATATGTCTGAAATATGGCAATGAGTCACACCATCCTGACTTCTAAGAAGCATTATGATTGTACTTCTTCCAGAACAGATTTGTGTGCTCTGCTTGTAGGTCATGGTACTTTTAATATTCTCCAATTTAAAATACTCAAATGTATCAATTCTTCTACAGTCTTCCTTATTCATTGTCAAACTTTCACATGCACATGGCTTGGATCAGGTGTACCTGAATCCCAAACCTGATATCTTTGTTCTTAAATACTTTAAAGAGGTCTTGCACAGCACATTTGCCTAATGTAATACCTCATTTGATTTCTAGATTGCTCTTTCCATGAGTGTTGGTAGTGCATCCAAACAAAATGAAGTCTTTGACAACTTTGATCTTTGTTCCATTTATCAGGATATTATTTACTAGTCTAGTGGTGAGGATTTCAGTTTTCTTTAGATTGAGGTGCATTCCATACAGAAGGCTGTGGCTTTTGATCTTCATCAGTAAGTATTTCAAATCCTCTTCACTTTTAGCAAGCAAGGTTTTATCATATGCATATTGCAAGTTGTAAATCAGTTTTCCTATAATCCTGATGCCATGTTCTTCATAGAATCCAGCTTCTTGAATTATTTGTTCAGCATACAAATTGAATAAGTATGCTGAAAGAATACATCCCTGGTACATACCTTTCCTGATTTTAAACTATTCAGTGTCCCCTTGTTTTGTTTGAAGAAATGCCTCTTGGTCTATGTATAGGTTCTGCATAATCACAATTTAGTGTCCATAATACTCATTCTCCATCACGTTGTTCTTAGATTGTCATGATCCGCACAGATGAAATCCTTTGTAGTTGATAAAGCACAGGTAAATATCTTTCTTGTCTTCTCTTCTTTCAACCAGATCCATCTGACGTCAGCAGTGCTATCCCCCATTCCACATACTCATCTGAATCCAGCTTGAACCTTCGGCAGTTCCTTGTCAATGCAGTAACTACCATTTTTAAATTATCTTGAACAAAATTTTACTTGCATGTGATATTAAAGATATTTTCCAATGATTTGCACATTCCATGTGGTTCCCTCTCTTTGTCATGGGCACAGATATGAATCTCCTCCAATTAGTTGACCAGGTAACTATCTTCCAATTTTCTTGGCACAGATGAATGAGTGCCTCCAGTGCTGCATCAGTTTGCTGAAAGATTTCAATTTATGTTCCATCAATTCCTGGGACCTTCTTCTTTGCCAATACCTTCAGTGCACCTTGGACTTCTTCCTGCATTACGATTGGCTCTTGATCATGTGCTATGTCTTGAAATGGTTGATCATGGACATTGCAACTCTCTTAAAACTAAGAATGAAATTATTTAAACCAAGCAATATTTTGTTAAATGCCATTAAGTTGGTTCCAACCCACAGTGACCCTGCATAGGGTTTCTGAGGAGTGGCTGGTGAGCTTGAACCACTGATGTTGTGGTTCAGACCGACTTTGAAGTCTGTCGCGTTCACCCATATTGCCACACCATGACTCCAAATCAATACCGAGTGACTTAAATTTTTTTTTCAGAAAATACTTCATAGAAAAATCTATTCTTTTTTTTTTAGGGTTTTTATTGTGGCTTGAAGGAGCTCTGGTAGCATAGTGGTTACGAATCAGGCTGCGAACCTTAAGGTCAGCAGTTTGAAACTACCAGTTGTTCCGTGGGAGAAAGATGAGGCGTTCTGCTCCCGTAAAGGTTTACAGCCTTGGAAACCCTGTACAGGGTCGCTATGGGTCAGAATCTACTCGACAGCACTTAACAACAACAACATTGTGGATTGAGTAAAAGTTCACAGGGAAGACCATCAGTTTTACATTCAACAAATCATACACCTTGTTTCATTACAATATAATCCCCTCCATGTGCCATCAGTTAACAGTATTTCTCTCTATTCACAGTAGTTTTTTTTAAAAAAAAAAAAAAAAAAAACAAACCACTCAGGCATGTATAATAATTAACACCTCCAAAGGGCACATTCTGCAAGTCTGCCTCCTGGCCACTGGCTCTTTGACCCTCTCTTCCCATGAATCTGGAGTCCTCAACCGCTCCCTTTCTCCATGTCCCCATCTCTGCCTCTGTCTCTAGTGTCACTGTTTCTCTGCATCAGGTCCTGCATTCTGCTTGTGCTCTTCTCCCTTGATGGTCCTAGAACACTCTGTTTCTGGACTGTAAGATTGACCATTCCCCTGTTTTTGTTACAAAACTTCTACCTTTATAATTGTGAGAGTCGCAATTAGTCATGATAATAATTATTCACTATTGAATCATACAAATCCTATACCCATCTCTTTTCACAAGACCCATCTAGACAAGATGAAAACTATCCAGTGGGGACTCTTTCTCCACCACCACCCCTGCCCCAACACACACATATTCTTAAACTAAACTCCATCTTGAAACCTTGTAAGCCAATCACTTCGTGCCTTTATCACCCCCTCATTTAGGTAGCCAGTGTCTAAGTTGCCCGTCCCTATCTACCCTGTGTACGGAGGGAATAGCATTGATACTTGACTTGAAGACTCTTTTCCTCTCTGTTGGTGTTTAGTTACTACCTCCATGAGTATAGGTCAGGTTCATTAAATTATAGCCATTTACCCTTGTTTCCTTTATCAAAAAAAAAAAAATTTTTTTTGGTAATTTTCCTCTAGTTACTGATTATCAAACCATCAAGGCTAGGTCAAATGGGTACTATCTGCAGGTACTATCTGCAGGGTTCTTTTGCATCTTCCCTCACCTCATATCATCTGGATGCTTCACTCTCAGCTCTAGCCCTCTGTGGCTATGTCCTTGTTCATGGGCTCAAGTCCCCAGGTCTCACCACACTTTGGAACAACCAGTCCTTCCTCTTCTCTCTTTCATCTCCAGGTCAACGGTAGTCAATGGACTGTGGTTGAACTCAGCCCATTCCTTCATTGCTGCCTTTCCCCCTCTTCCACTCACCAGTAGACCAATGTGGTTGGTCACCAGCAAGCTTACATGCCTGTTCATGTGTTCCCTTTGAGTTTCAGTCTTAGGGTGGAGTTTGTCCTGAAGGAACTTGATTGTTTGCCTTGATGGCTTCCTGGAGAACAGCTTGCTTATTCTTGTAGCAGCCAGTCAAACTGACATTTTAGTTTTGGATTTTTCCTAATGATCTTTCTTTGAATATGTATCTTCTGTTGCTCTAGCTGTTCCAGTCTGGTCTGCTTGTCCTTGCTAGTGGGGATATCCCACCTCATAAGGTTCTGGATGGGACTTAGGATTCCATCTAAGTTCCTATACTCTACAAAGGCTTTGCAAGAGGCCTATTTCATTAGGAAAGTTCTAGAACCCCTTTTTGGTGTTCCAATCAGTTATAGGCTGAAGTTTTCTTACAAGTTTTCTGTAATCATGTTTCCCAACATTCCTTTCTAACTGACTCAAGTGTCTATTTTACAATAGTGAACAAGGGGAACCAATATTCATAAGACAGTCAAGCATTTTAATATTATTTCCCCTTTTCAAAATATGCCTAGGTCCCTGTATCACAGAGCACTATTGTTCGAAGGTTGAGCATGCATCATTATTTACCTCTGTCTCACTTAGGCCATGTAAACCTGTCTCAGTGTTCCCCTATATATCTTGTACTTCTGCTTCTTCACCTTCTTGTATTGCCTTCCCCAACACCCCAACTGAACTGCCCACCCCAACCCCACTGTTGTGGTTACCTTATATTCCATGAACTCTTCCCTCCATTTAAAACAGTCTATTTTATCCTGTAATCTACCTGACCTTCCCACCTCCTGGATCTCTGTTCCTCTGTGTTTGCCTTCTTTCACATTGCAATTGTTCTGATCAAAACAGATTTTCTGTTCTTATAATTTTATCCTGTTCTTTAATCTTTCATTTGTCGATTGAGTTCATGTCATTCTGTAGTTATTGTCTGTTCTTGTTGGTTCTCAGTCCACAGAACTCCCTTTAGGATGTTTTTCATAGCAGGATTGGCTTTGGCAAAATCTTTTAGCTTTGGTTTATCCTGGAATGTTTTGATTACACCATCATATTTGATTGACAGCTTTGCTGGGTAGAGGATTTTTGGGTGGCAGTTTTTTTTTCTTTCAGGGTTTTATTTATGTCTCCCCATTGCCTTCTTGCCTTTATGGTTTCTGTTGAGAGACCCAAGCTTAATCTGATTTGCTTGCCTTTGTATGTTACAGGTCTCTTTTCCCTAGCTGCTTTTCAGGATTCTGTCATTATCTTTGATTTTGGAGAGCTTGATTATTATATATCTTGGTGATTTTCTTTTAGATTCTATCCTTCCTGAGGTTCGTTGAGCTTCTTGAATGCTTATCTTTTCACTTTTCAGGATGTTAGGAAAATTTTCTTCCAGCAGCTCTTCAGCTATCTCCTCTGTGGACTTGTGTGGTTCTTCCTGTTCTGGAATGCCGATAATTCTTAACTTATTACTCTTCATGTTGTCCAACATGAATCTTAGGTCTTCTTCAGATTGTTTTATCCTTTTTTGTGCTTGATCTTCTATCTTAGTAGTGTTGAAAGATTTATATTCTAGCTCACTAGTTCTAGCTTCTGTCTCTTCAATTCTACTTCTTTGCCCTTTCAGTGTATTGTCCATTTCTGATATTCTATTATTAATCGTTTGGACCACTTTCTGTAGGTTTTGAATTGTTTCCAATGCTGTATCTATCTAATTTGATTGTTCCTGTAGTGCTTTCCTAACTTTTATTTTTCTCAACTCCATTGTATAGTGTTTTAATACATTTTATAATCATTTTTCTGAATTCCTTCTCAGGCATTTCCAAAGCTTACCCATCTTCCAGTATGGAGTGTAGGTCTACTTCTGGCTCATTTGCCTCAGTGACTTTGTCTTATTTCTGGATAAGTGCTGATATGGTTTTCTCTTTCTGTTTTTTTGGGGCATATTCAGGAGTTATCTGTGGCCTTAATACTTAGATGGGTGTGTATTTTGGCATTTTTTTATGCTTTCTGATTGCCTCCAGGTTGATGTGATCAGGAGGTGGGCTTCTCTTTTCACTCTTCTTCCTGAGATATTTCAAGATGTCACTGTTGGTCATTGTGACATAACTTAGGATTTAATTTTCAGCCTATTTCCTTTTTAGTCTGCCTGTCCCACTCCACAATCCCATTCAGGCCTTTTCCCCAGCAATAAACAGTTCAGGACCAGCTGTGGCCATTTCGCACTGTCCCCTCTAGTCACCTGAATGGAGTTGTGCAGACAGCGAGAGACCAATGAACAGATACAAAACAAAAGAATGGCCACGCCTTTATTTCTGTGGTCTGTCAGGCATCCACAGCTGCTCTAATTCTTCTCCCGCTCTATCTCACCCAAGATGGCAGCTCCAGAAGCAGCTGAGCATCTTGAATTAGAAAGCAATGGATTTCTTGCTTCTGCTACAAATTCCCTAGCTGTAAGCTTTACAAGCTTCTAAATATTCCTTTATATGTGGTTCAGAGTTCTGGCACCATCCCCTGAGCCTGCTTGGTCCAGTATGCTGTGTTGTTGCTGACGGATCTCAGAAAAATCTATTCTTGATGTGGCTCTAATTTCTCTAGAATATATACCAACTAGTGACATTGATGGTTTATTTCTTTCTTTATTTATTTCTATTTCCAACTTTTTAAGGAAGTATCATACCATTTTTCAGAGTAGTTGCATCATTTATAGTACCAATAGTGTATGAGAGTCCCACAACTTTATCAGAATTTGTTATGAAGATTAATCATTTGCTATTCAACCTATCAGATAAATTGATAATTTTTACATGATTATTTAAACATGCATTTTTTTAAACATTATGTTCTGAAAATTAAATATCAGATTTTAGTCAATTGAAAATTCAGTGTGAACCTACATTCTACTGTGGATATTCAAAAACTGATGTTGCCTAAGACTACACTGGTAGAGGCAGAATGCTTAGATGAAGGGAGTTATTAGTCTGGTGTGGTGCTGTGGGTTAATGCACTGGACCACAATATCGGTTGTTCAAGCTCACTAGCTGTTCCTTAGAAACCCTATATATGGTCACTATGGGTGTAACTGACTCGAAGGCACGTAACAACATGAACAACAATTAGTCTGAAATATTCTCTCTGGTCAGACATCATCTAAAGTATTTGCAGTTCACACCTAGACTCATTTGGTACATGCAGTTATTTCCACATTTTGTGAGGAAAATCAGTAAGATTACTTATGAATTTTAGTCATAACATTAAAAATTAATAGTGTTGTATGCTGAGATGGGTAGCCATGTTGATAAAAGAGCTAGACAGCTTGTTATATGAGGAAAGGTTTAATTAAGTGAAATGTTTGGCTGAAGTAGAAAAGACTTATGGGTAAAATTATTCACAAATATTTGAAGAAACTGTCATGTGGAAGAGGATGGAATGTATCCCATGGGACTCCAAGGAATAGAACTAGGACCAGTGTATAGAAGTTACCGCAAGACAGACTTTGACGGGGTAACAGGGAAACCTTCCAACTTGTCAAAACTTCCTGAAATTGGAATCAACTGAGATAAAAAGGAAGTCTATAAAAATAATCAAGTAGAAATTAAACACTGTAGAGAAAATTCTGCTTTGGTTAGAATCATTGGACTTGATGATTTTTATGTAAGTTTTAATTTAAAAATTTTGTAACTCTTGAGACTTTTTTCATGTATCAATGTGAAATTTTAATTGGATATTAACTCTTCTATACAAGATTTTTTTGAATCTCCCATAAAATCCCACTTGAGTAAACTATTGAGATAACAGTAGTAGGCAATTAAAACCAGTAATACTGCTGAAGAGTTCATATAGCCGAAGTACAGTGTTGGTGAATAACACTGAGTCCACCATGGACTGCCAAAAGAACACATAGATTTGTCTTAGAAGTACAACGAGAATTCTTCTTAGAAGTAAGGATGGTGAGAGCTCATCTTGCTTACTTTGGACCATGAAGACTTTTGTTTGCTTTATTTTGTTTTGCTTTTCTGATATTTTATTGTGTTTTATGTGAACGTATACAGAGCAAATTTGTTTTCCTTTCAACAGTTTACACACAGATGATTGTTTCATGACATTGGTTGCTATTCTTGCACTTGTCAGCACTCTTTCCATTTCCACCCTGCCTTCCCTGTTTCCATCCCTCCAATTTCCCAGCCCCTACTTGGTGTGATGCTGAGATAAAGCACAAGATGGTAAGGTTAATTTGAACTACAAGGTCAGGGGTTCAAACTAACCAGCCATTACTTGGAAACCCTCTACAGGGTTGCTATGAATCTGAACCAACTCGATGGCCCTTAACAACAACAGCATTTGTCTTCTCATTTTTGCTTTTAGATTACTGTTGCTCATTTGGTCTTGTATAGTTGATTGTCCTAAGGAGCATGGAGTCCTGGTGTGGCATGGTGGGTTAATGCACCAGACCGCAAAGCCATTTGAACGGCAAGGTCAGCAGTTCAAGCTCACCAGCTGCTCCTCGGAAACACTATACAAGGTCACTATGGGTCAGAACCGACTCGACAGCACTTCAAAACAACAAGGCACATACTCCTCATTGTTTTATTGTTTATTTTATAGGCCATACTATGATTTGACTGAAAGGTGGTCTTCAGAAATTAAAAGGTTATTTTAGGGTTGTAAACCTCAGTGGTTCCTCCAGTCTCTATCAATCCAGTAGATCTGCATTATATATCTATAGCTTTGAGATTTGTTCTGCAGTTTTCTTTCATTCTAACAGGTTTTGTCCATTGTGTCTGGTCAGAGTGGTTAGTAGTGGTAGTCAATCACTATCTAGTTCTTTCGATCTCAAGCTAGAGGAGTCTGTGGTTCATAAGGACCATTAGTCTTGTGGATTAATTACATCTTTGAGCGTTTGATTTCTTTCACTCTTCTTTGGTCCAGAAAGAAAGAGATCAGTAGTATCTTAAATGGTCACTTGGAAATTTTAAGACCCCAAACTCTACATTATCTTTATGGACTGTTATTTCAATGGGCCTATATGTCACAACGTAGCGTAGTGGTTACGAATCGGGCTGCGAACCTTAAGGTCAGCGGTTCGAAACTACCAGCCGCTCCGCGGGAGAAAGATGAGGCTTTCTACTCCCGTAAAGATTTACACCCTTGGAAACCCTGTAAAGGGTCGCTATGGGTCGGACCCGACTCGATGGCACTTAACAACAACAACAACATATGTCACAACACAGAGCTCTGGTAGTGTAGTGATTACCAATTGGGCTGCTAATCACATAGTCAGCAGTTTGAAACTACCAGCTGTTTCACAGGAGAAAGATAATGCTTTCTACTCCCCTAAACACTTACAGCCTCGGAAACCCTGTACAGGGTAGGTATGAGTCAGAACCGACTCCACAGCACATAACAACAAAACAATAATATATGTCACGACACACTAGAATCCTTAGCTTTCAAGCCAAGTAACTAAGTCCCAGAAAGTGTTTATATATGTCTAAATAGTTTTCATAACTGGTCCTCCATGTGCTGTATTATATATGTAGCACATACAAATATGAAGGGATTTCAAAAAATATATATGAAGAACATATAAATACGAGGGAACGTCAAAAAGTTCACAGAAAATAGAATTTAAAAACAAAAGTAAAAAATATGTAATTTATTTCTCAATCTAAGCCCCATCAATGTAAAAATGCTTTTCTATATGATGATACCAGCCAACAAATACAAATGTTTAGGTGCCATCAAGTCAATTTCAACTCACAGTGACCCTCTCACAACACAATGAAACACTACCTGGTCCTGTGTCATACTCACAAGTGTTAACTACACTTGAGGCCATTGCTGCTGCCAATGCGTCACTTCGTCAGTCCATCTCATTGAGGGCCTTCATCTTTTGTGTTGACTTTCTACTTTACCAAGCATGATTTTCTTCTCCAGGAACTGGTCTCTACTGATAACATGCCCAAAATTTGAGGACAAAGTCTCACCATCCTGACTTCTAAGAATCATTCTGGCTAAACTTCTACCAATACAGCATTCATTTGTTCTTTTGGTAGTCCATGGGAATTTTGATATTTTTCTCCAATACAATAACACAAAGGTACCAATTATTCTACGGTCTTCCCTATTTCTTGTTCAACTTTCACATGAATATGAAATGATTGAAAATACCCTGGCTTGGGTCAGGTGCACCTTACGGCCCACACTGATATTTTTAATAGTTAGCACTTTACAGAGGTCTTCTGCAGCAAAGTTGCCTAATGCAAAACATCATTTGATTTCTTGAAAGTTGTAGTCTCCGATTTTCATCAGTAAGTGTTTTAAGTTTTATTTGCTTCCAGCAAGTAAGGTTATATCATCTGCATATATGATGTCACATTTTTCTTCATATAATCCAACTTTTGAATTAACCACTCAGTATACAGATTGGATAAGTGTGGTGAAAGGATTCAGCCCTCATACACACCTTTCTAAAATTTAAACCATTCAATAGCCCCTTGTTCTGGTCTAACAATTTCTTATTGGTCTATATGCAGGTTACTCAGGAGCACAATTAAGTGTTCTGGAATACCTATTCTTCACAATGTTTTCCATAGTTTGCCATGATCTACACAATAGAAAGCTTTTGAGAAAGCAATAAAACACAAGTAAACATCTTTCTGGCACTTTCTGACCTCAGCCAACTTCCTTCTGACATAAACAATGATATTCTTTGTCCCATGACCTCTTCTAAATCTGTCTTGAATTTCTGCTAATGTACTATTGCAGTCAGTATTGAATTATCTTCAGCAAAATTTTACTTACATTAGATATTAATGATATTGTTTGATCATTTACAAATTCTGTTGGGTCTCCTCTCTTTGGAATAGGCACAAATATAGATCTCTTCCAAACAGTTGTCCAGTTAGCTGTCTGTCAACTTTCTTGGCATACATAAGTGAGTGCCTCCAGGGCTGAATCAGTTGATTGAAAGATTTTCATTTGTATCCCACATATTCCTGAAGCCTTTTTGTTTTTGTTTTTTGCCAATGCCTTCAGTGCAACTGGGACTTCTTTTTTTGGTGGCATAAGATGTAGAACCGTCAGTTCTTGATCACATGCTACATCTTGAAATGGTCATACGTTGGCGATTTCTTTTTTGTAACTTAATTCTGTGAGTTCCTTCCATATTCTTTTGAAGCTTTCTGTATAATTCAAGATTTTGCTCATTAAATCCTTCAATATTTCATTTTGAGGCTTGGATATTGTCTTCAGTTCTTTCAGCATAAGAAATGCTGAGCCTGTTCTTCCCTTTGGGTTTTCTAACTCCAGGTCTTGCACATTTCATTATACTAATAGACTTCGTGTTCTCAAGTTGCCTTTTGAAATTTTCCATTTTTCCTACAGTCTACATTTCAAGTCAAGTTAAGAAACTTCTGAACCACGTGGAGAGTTTGGCATGTGTTCCTCGGAGTTTGAACTATGCAGAAAGGAGTATCTTAATCATACAGGAAAATTGCAAAGGAGAGAGTCTAAGGTTGGAGCTCCCCAGGATGGCAGAGGAAAGAGGTAATTGCTCTGGGAGCAGCTGTGAAGGCTGAAGAAAGAAGAAAGCCAGTCTGCTCATGTTTAGAGTATATCCCCCAGGAGGACAGCAGGAAAGGAAAAGATGACTGCTCAAAAACAAAGTGGGATTGGAGAAGGATTTATACAAGGACAGCAAAAAGAGACAATGTTTGTGCCAAGGAAAGTGTTCAAGATTTTAGGATGGTCTCCAAACTATAAGATGGTCTCCAAAGAACTCCAAAAATTAACTCTAGATTGAGACAATAGCATTTAGGAATAGTCACACTCAGACAACTCCAGCCCTATATTACAGAACAGCAGAGAAGCAAGATCCTGCCTACTTCTTCCCACTTTTGGTCTATAAACCAGCAGCTAGAGAGCTGGGTAAGAGATGGAAAGCAGAAAGAAGCTGAGCATACAGCCACACACACTATAGTGTCCCAATCTGCTATAGTGGTGTGGTGTGGTGTGGTGTGGT
>NW_006408539.1:22654026-22668978 GCF_000296735.1 Chrysochloris asiatica
CCTTCTCCAGTGACTGGACCCTCCTGACAATATGTCTGAAGTATGAGAGATGAAGCTTGGCCATCCTGGCCTCCAAGGAGCACTCTGGCTGTACTTCTTCCAACACAGATCCGTCTATTCTTTTGGCAGCCCATGGCACTTTCAATATTCTCCTCCAACATCATAACTCAAAAACATCAATTGTTCTATGGTCTTCGCATGCATTCGAGGTTATTGAAAATACCAAGCAGCAGGTCAGGCACCTCTTAGTCATCAAGCTGTCATCTTTACCCTTCAACACTTTAAAAAGGTTTTGTGCAGCAGATTTTCCTGATGTGATATGTCAGTTGATTTCTTGACTGCTGTTTCTGTGAATGTTGACAGTTGATCCAACATCATCTTGGACCTTCTTAAAACCATTTATCCATTGGTAAGCTGGTCATTTCTTTGAGACAATTTTTGTAAAGCATCAATGATTTCACCATTCTTTTACCTAAGCTTCATCATTAACTTTAATGTTTGTTTCTGCTTCTATTTTAGCAGAATTCTTATTGCTCTGATTGGACTTTTTTCAAATTGATGTCTTATCCTTCTTAGTGCTTCAAATTAGATCCTGCTCAGACAAGTTAAGTTATATATAACAAGTTGTTGCTATTTTTTCTAGGTGCTGTTACATTGGTTCCAACTCATAGTGACATATAGTCTTGCTGAGGCTATAAATCTTCAAGGGAGCAGAAAGCTTGATATTTGTTCAGAAGAATGACTGGTGAATTTGAATTATAGAACTTGTAATTAGCAATCCAGTGCATCTCCTACAGCACCATGATCACTCCATTATAACAAGTTGTTGTTATTAAGTGCCATCAAGTCAGTTCTGACCCACAGTGACCCTGTATGAGGTTTCTGAAGAGGAACTGGTGAGCTTGAACCACCGATCTTGCCATTCAAACCAACATTGCCATCCAGTGCATTACCCCATAGCACCTCACCAGTGCACATTTATTTTGGATGCAATTTTTTTTTTTTTAATTCACACATAGCTTTTTTCAAAATACGCATTTCCATGAACTTTATGAAGATTCTCCATCTAAACCATATTTTACACAAATAATGTGTGTTGTTTGTGTTTGTTTGCCAACTACTATCTCTCTCCTTAAAGTATTTTTTGTAAGCTAATGCTATTAATTTTTGTACAGCAACATGTAAAAATATAATACACACATATCTACAACTATATTTATATATGGAATCCCAGTATGGTGCTATGGGTTAATGTTCTGAACATCAAAGTTGGTTTGAACCACAAAGTTGGTAGTTCAAGATCACCAGTTGCTCCTCAGGAACCCTATACAGGGTCATTATGGGTCAGAACAGACTTGATGGCACCTAACAACAACAACATACCTATATATGCACACACCTGTACTCACATGCACCCTCCCATGCTTGTGTAGCATCTACATTTACCTATGTAACTACTCACATATTTTGGGTAGTTACTACTGTTACTGATGGTGTTGTAGGATAAACACTGAATTGCTATCCACAAGGCCGATGACACAAATCCACCAATCACTCCTCCAAAACCCTATACAGGGTAGCTATGAGTGAAAAACAACTCTACAGCACTTAACAACACCAGCAACAACTGTTGTTACAGATTTTGTATGTTGTAGCACTTACTGTACTTGTCTTTTAGTCTTTGATAACACATTGTTGATGTCCCCCACACCGTTTATTACCTTTTCTTTAGCCAGAACTAACACGTATCAACCGTCTAGCAAGGCAGCAATTGGGACCTTGCCAAGCCAGATGCAAGAAGAGGAAGGAGCTATCTGGCGTATAGTCAGGTGAAGGACCTCCTGCTCACACTCTTTGGGTCTATTTCTCTGGGTGCAGTACCCATCCGGACTGTCACTGGTAAGTAGCCCTATCTCCTGATGCTGGATTCCTGCTGGATCTCTGGATGGCAGGGTACCTGAAACTTCTGCCCTCCTTCCTGTCCCTTCCCTCCTTAGATCTAGTTCAAGCCCTACTCACCTTGCTTCCTTACAGGTATGTCTAAACAGATCCTTTGTTTCTTTTTGGGGATTTCATGAAGTTGCCTTCCCTTACTCCTCACATTGCTGCTGGCTTCATCTCAAGATGGCCATGCTGTGCCTGGCCAGTTAATGGGACACCTCAGCTCCCTGTCTCTCCTGATACACTGTTTTTGTTCAATTCTTTCTTCCAAATGGTGATTCATCTAATTTTCTGTCCTTCCATTTGCTACTCAGAGCTCCAGGATTGTCATCTGTATCTGTTTCACTTGGCTTCTTTCTTGCTTGCTTCCACCCATTGATGGGATGTGTTAATTGACCATACCAGAGTGTTTTGCTGTGGCGCTGTAGGATAAGCACTGAACTGGTAATCATAAGGCAGTCTGTTGAAACCCACCTGCTGATCCTCAGGAACCCTATACAGGGTCACTATGAGCTGGAACCAACTTGTCAGCTCTGAACACCAGCAGCAAAGCCTCCATGAAAAGGCTGTCAGCCACACAGTGCAGTGCTCAGCATGTTACAATTACAGTTAAAGAGACATTTCATAAGTCTGTAGTGGCAATTGAAGCTCTTTGGGATCCACATGAAAATTTGGACGCAATAGAAGCAGCCAAGGTCTTTTGCTGATTGTCTTTGTTTCCATTTTTCTGTTCTACCTGTTCTTCTGGCATGGTGTATTTCAGAGGGCTTCTCTTCCACAGCAGTGCCTGCAGACTAAGGGCTTGACTCTCAATGAGGTGGTGGACAAGAAACACAGCCACCGAGTGGAGCATGCAATTGAGTTGGCAATTTGAAAATGAGATGAATATGGAATTGCAGTAGAGAAAAGAGTCAGTCAGGTTCAGGAAGAGGATGGGTGGATATGGGGAGCAAGCAAATGATACTGAACTCACTGTGTAAGAAGAAAATAAAAGTGATGCTTGAGTGCATTGATTGCTTTCATTCTGAACTCCAAATCAGATCAAGAGCTATCAAGGAAGTGGCAGCCATGATTGAGGTTGTTCAAGTGAAGAGTCTCATATCTGCCACTGCAAACAGTTAAACATATCCATTCCCAAACTGATCACTTACTACGATGAGGTACCTAAGAGTGAGTTTTTAATAGAAACACAAAGGTAACTGAAAGCAGCAGAGTTTGATCTGCAAAAAGCCAAAGGTTGGGGAACGTTAGACATTTTGACATTCATAGATGAATGGGACTTTGAAGAATCTCTCCCAACCCCTTCACTAAACTGAAATTATTTCTGATGATCTGTGTGTCTGTGGCTTTATGTGAAAGGAATTTTTCAAAGTCAAAATTTATAAAGAACTATTTGCTACCAACCATGGTACAATCAAGACTTTCTGGTCTTGTCATATTATTAGTTGAAAGTAAGTTGGTGGAAGGCATTGATTTTGATGAAGGGATCCACAAGTCTGCAGCTATGAAGGTCAGGATAGGAAAGTTTTTATTTAGATGAGATGCTCACAAATTACTGAGATGCCTGGTAAAATTTGTTCATGTTTATTAGTATGGTATTATTTATTTCATTTACAAATGCATTTCTATATCTATTTGTCTACAACGTTTGCATTATTTGGGCTGTTACTAATTATGTAAATCTAATCCATTCATATTTTTTATGTAATAATAAAGTTTAACAGTAAAAGGAATATAATTTTGATGTGGTTCTTAAATATTTTTTATTCAAATTCTATGGGTTACTTACCAAATTTTCACCTAATCATATGAAATTCAGTTAGGCTGTACATATGGTATTGTACTTTATTAATTTTTTAAATTTTATTGTGAATGGAGTGAAGGTTAACAGACAAGATCATCAGCTTTACATGGTACAATCAAGACTTTCTTATCTTGTCAAATGATCACAGATTATATGCTTTGTTTCATCTCAATTATTACAACCCCCTCTCTGTAACAACAGTCATCCGACTTCCTCCCTGTGGCTTCCCTTTTACATCTTTTATTTCACAAAAGAAAAGAGCAAAAATACACATACAAAACAAAAAAATATATATGTTCATTTAAATGTCTTAAGGGCATATACTGCAAGCTAGCCTCCTGCCTGCAGGCACACAGCCTTACTTAGTCTGTGGGCTCCCACAGCTGTGCTCAGCCTCTCCATGTCATCACCTCTGCCACTACCTCTGCAGTTACCACTTTTCTAGGTAGGATCTCATGCTTTTCCTTGTTGGTGGTCCTGGTATCATCTGTTTCTGAAATGAAAGATTAACTACCCCACCTCTTGTAGTTACATGTCTTCTACAATTACAGTCATGACAGTCACCATCGTCCTCCACTCCTTTCACCAGACCCACCTGGAGAAGAGAAAAACTACTCTGTGGGAATCCTACCTTACCCCCTGCATTCTGAAACTCAGCACACTCATGAAAGCTTATAAGTCAGCCACTCCATGCCTTTATAGCCCCACTTTTTTGATAGCCAATGTCAGATTGCCCATGCCTTTCAACCTAGTGCACTGAGAAAACCAGCTTGTCCTCTGATAGGAAGATTCCTTCTATTCCAGCTGAAATTTTGAACAATTATACTTTAAAGGTGTGATTTTACTTTTTCCAGTTGTTTATGTCATGAGCATTGCAATTACATCCAGCATTTATGATTTACAAGTAAAGTTCATTCAAAAAACATTACTAAGGATTATGTATGGTCTGATATGACAGATGGCCTGTGGGTGTGCAGGGGAAAACAATGAGTTAACACACTGGGTAACACCAATCCTAGTGATTTCACTGTAAAAACAGCTAGAAGCCAAGAAGATAGACTCATAGTATACCAGTCTTTCATTCCCTCCAAACCTCCAATGTCATCCCATCAGAAGAGAAGTCGAAGGGGATTCACAGAACCAAGAAAGCTACACATGAGTGACAGGTGACAGTGGCAGTTACGGGTTTTCTCACCAGCATGGAAACAATATGGTGGCTGCTTCCTCCCAATTCTCACTCAAAACAAGAAAAAAGTGTAGCTCATGGTAACCTAGGACTCTAAAAAAGAAGAGAATTCTGGAAAATGGAGTTTCAACTAAGCTGACCCAGTATAAAGCCAACACATCCCATTGATTTGTCTCCCCTCTTGATCTCAAACAGTATGGTTTCCCAAAGACTCTGTGAGTGAAAAGTAGAAAGCAATAACAGAATTTAGAATGTATAAAATTAAACGTTCCTGAAGACTCTAACTTAGAGTTTGGTTTTCTTAACCCAACTCCCATTCCCCTTACCCTCAAGAGAAATGAACAATTTTCCTAAGACATGTACAATTCAAAGAGGCCCTGTTCTTCCCACCCATGCTTACTCTTGAGAGTTTGATTAAAAAACAGTAACTCCATTTCTCTGTTTCTTGGGATGAAGAGAATCTTTTTGCTGATATAGAGAAATCTGCATGAAGATAGGAAGTCTAAAGAGAAACTTTACATTTATCTTTTTGGCAGACAAAAGCAACTCCATCGCTGTTGAAGCCATTACAGACTAACGCTGCCCATTGGGTTTCCAAAGCTGTCATCTTTATGGAAGCAGAATGTCCCATCTGTCTTCTGCGGAACAGCTGGTAGGTTCGAACTGCCAACGTTTGGGTTAGCAACTGAGCATCTAACCACTGTGATACCAGGACTTGTTATTTAGCAGAAAGGAAACTATATATCCAACTATTGTTTGAAACTTTTCACTTACAGACTCTCTCATAAAAATAAAAAAAAAAAAGAAAACAAGAGTCATTCTTGACTTCCGGTTTGAGGGCAAGTTAAGCGGAGACAATCAGCAAAGGCTCCTCGGCAGAGTAACAGAAAAGCCAGAAAAAAGGCTTTGCCGGGACAGTCCCTGAGCTTTAAATGTAATGTAAAGTAAGGGGGAATCGTTTCGGGTGCCCACCCATGAAGGAATCTGACTAGAGCTAGAAGAGACGTGATTTCTGAATCAATTGGGACACTGCCTTGGGCTGCAGTCTTGGCGGAGGTCAGAGGGCAGGGCCACAGATAGACAGATACAGCAGGAAAGCCCCCCAGTGACTTATGGAAAAAGAGGTGTGACTTTTTTTTTTTCCCCACTATTTTTCCTCCTTTCTTGTGCTCTCCCCTGTCACACTCTCTATCCAGCCTTGGTGTCTTCACGCGGGTGGGACCACATCCCCAAAAGAGCCCAGCATTGGGCCCACAGGGTACAATTTTCCCATGGTGCAAAGAGGAAGTCGCTGAAAGCCCCATGGGCTCCAGAGGCTAATCCTCCAGTGTCTTTTTATGACGTCTGACTCTGAGATTCAGGGATTGAGGTATGGTTTGAAGGGGCAAAAGAGGGGAAATAATGTTAAGATGTTTGACTGTCTTATGAATCTTGGTTTCCCTTGCCTGCTATTGTAAAATAGACACTTGAGGGGGAGAGAAAGGAATAGCCAGAAACATCACTACAGAAAGCTTGTGAGCCAGTCTTCAGCATATAACTGATTGTTATATTGATTGACTGATGATATGGAACCTTTCCATTGTCTTTCTCCGCAGATGTAGTCAATTTGATTTCTATGTATTCCATCTGGTGAGGTCCATGTGTATAGTCGTCTCTTATGCTGTCTAAAGAAGGTATTTGAAATGAACAAATCATTGGTTTTGCAGAATTCTATCATGCATTCTCTCCAGCATCATTTCTATCACCAAGGCCATATTTTCCAACTACTGATCCTTCCTCTTTGTTCCCAATCTTTGCATTCCAATCATCAGTAATGATCAATAGATCTTGGTTGCATGTTTGATCAATTTCAGATCGAAGAAGTTGCTAGAATTATTCTATTTCATCCTCACTGGCTTCAGTGGTTGGTGCGTAAATGTGAATAATAGTGGTATTAACTGGGTTTCCCTGTAGGTGCATGGATATTATACTAGCACAGACAGCGTTGTACCTCATGACTGTTTGGATATGTTCTTTTTGACAATGAATGTCACATCAATCCTCATCAATTTGTCATTTCCGGCATAGTAAACCATGTGGTCATCAGATTCAAAATGACCAATAGAAGTCCATTTCAGTTCACTAATGCCTAAGATATCGATGTTTATGCATTCCATTTCATTTTTTACAACTTCCAATTTTCCCAGATTCATACTTCGTACATTCCATGTTCCGATTTTCAATGGATGTTTACAGCTGTTTCTCTTCATTTTGAGTTGTGCCACATCAGCAAATGAAGGTCCTATGGGCTTTTCTCCCATGGGCTTTACTCCATTCACGTCATCATGGTCAACTCTACTCTGAGGAGGCAGCTCTTATCCAGTTGCATTTTGAGTGCCTTCCAACGTAAGGGGCTCATTTTCTGGCACTATATCTGACAGTGTTTCTCTGTTATTCATAAGGTTTTCAGTGACTTAATATTCAGAAGTAGTTCGTCTCTCCTTCCTCCTAGTCTGTCTTTGTCTGGAAGCTCATCTGAAACTTGTTCACCATGGGTGACCCTGCTGGTATTTAAAATACTGGTGGCATAGCTTTCAGAATCACAGCAACTCACAAGCCACCACAGTACAACAAACTGACAGATGAGTGGTGGTTGTGGTTCAATAGTGAGTAATTATTATCATGACCCATTGCGATTGTTGCAACTATAAAGGTAGAACTTTTGTAGCTAAAAGAGGGGAGCAATTGATCTCACAGCCCAGGAGTGGAGGACTCTGGGATCATCAGTGGAGAAGAGTGGGAGTGGAGTATGGACCCTATTCAGAGAAGCAGTGATGCCAGGGATGGAGGCAGAGATGATGACGTGGAGAGATGGAGTGCCTGGGCACTCTAGACTCATGGAGGGAGAGGAACAGTGTGCTGGTGGCTGGGGGGCAAGCTTGCAGTGTATGCCATTTGAGT
The DNA here is from genome assembly GCF_000296735.1 of Chrysochloris asiatica. NCBI lineage: Eukaryota > Metazoa > Chordata > Mammalia > Afrosoricida > Chrysochloridae > Chrysochloris > Chrysochloris asiatica. The sequence continues at coordinate 22,661,898 of NW_006408539.1, forward strand.
GTTTGAATGATTGTATATTCCTGAGTGTTTGGGTGTACATCCAAAAGATAAGGGGAAAAAAATGGAATAGAAGCAAATACTAAAATACTGTCTAATGATGATACATGGAAGGCATTGTAATCATTTCAATGAAATGAAATGCAATAGGATGAGCATAAAGCTGATGTTCTCCCATATAAACTATCACTCAGTTCACAATAAAAACTAAAAAAAACAGGGAGGAAGTGGGATAACTCATGCTACATGGAAGGGATTACAATCACTGAGATGAAATTAAGTGTATGATTTGTTGAATGTAAAACTGATAATGTGCTTTGTAAACCTTCATTCAGTTCACAGCAAAAGTTTCAAACATAAATAAAAGGATTTTTTTTAAAGTCTTTCTTAACTAAAAAAAAGATAAATCGCTACAAACTGATACCAAACTTATTAAACTAGTTTATTTGCTCTAGTGTGAAGCATTGGCCACTGAAAATGTTCATTTCGTGAATTACATTTGGGAGTTCAAGCACCTTCCTCTAATGCAGCAAGTATGTAACTAAACTCAGCTGCCTTACATTCTTCCTAGGATACACAAGTTATAAATAAATAAATAACCAAGCAAATATATACAATCACTTTTCACTGTGTGCTGACAATAATGTCTATTTCTTATCATGCACACATTGTGTCTATTTCTTATCATGCACACATTTGATAATCTAGAATCAGGAGTACTTTTCTGATGATGCATCATTTCTTTTAAACCCAATCAGTATAGGTTCCCACTTGACAGGAGACTTGTGAAAAAAGGGTACATTTCAGAATACCTCTCTTAGTTCTCACAGCTCCAGAAAACAATGCTACCTGTGGTATCTCCTGCTCTCATTGGTTCACATGTTCCTCCTAAAACCTATGTGTCTTTTGAGATTAATGAAGATATAAACCTCAATTCTGCTTAAAATATTTTTTTTTAAAGTGATGAACAAAATTAACTAGACATGATGAAAGTTAGTGGAGAGCTGGAATTAAATAAATGTTTCTAAAAATGCAGTTAAATGCAGAAATGCCTACTTGTAAATAAATTATTGTGTGTTTTGATTTTCTTCTGCAAAATCGATTGTAAATATAACAATGATCCAGTGACAACACACTTAAATGATTTCCTAAATTATAGAGTTAACAAATCTGTCTTAGATGAAGTGCAATCAGAATGTTCCTTAGAAATGAAGATGGGGAGACTTTGTCTCACATACTTTGGACATGTTATGTGGATGAACCAGTCCTGGAAAAGGACCCTTGGCAAACTAGAGGGTCAACGAAAGAGAGGAAGGCCTCCAATTGGATTAACACCATGTCTGCAACAATGGACTCAAACATGGCAATTGTGAGGATGATGAAGGACCAGGCAGTGTTTTGTCTGTTGTTCTCTGTAAGTCAGCATTGACTTGCTGGCACCCAACAACAATTAAACTGTAGAAAGTAAAATTCAGGAGTGGGTAAGATGTAGAACTGAAAGACAGCTGGACAAATGGGAAAACTTCCTTCCGACACAGAGGAATGAGTGATACTTGAAGAGAGCATGTCCGGACATTACACTCATTTTACGTGTGAAATGCTGTCAAGTGTACCTCTACTGCTTATTTACTCAGGTATTTTAAAAGACTGTCATGTCTAAGAATTTGAAATCTTTATATAAATAAATTGATTTTCCAACAAGCCATTATCTTGTCTCAAATAAAATATGTGCCCTCAGTAAGTAACCAACTGTTGATAAACATTCTTGTAATCACCAACACAAAGAAGTATTCAAAGTTTAAGGACTGAAATTGTTATCTTGCAGTGAAAGTCCCTATCACCACTGAAACACACCCTTTCTTCAAGACATGTCTCTGCTTTTCTATATTCACATGTTTGTAGCATGCTGACTAATTAGCATATTTGGCAGGCTCATAAATTTCACTCCCAGTTTTGTCAGCAAGCTAATAGATCAATGTCATTAGGCAAAAAGAAAGTGAGCAAAAGAGTAAAAGTGCATTACCATTATGAGAAAAATCACTTTCCTCTCATTTAAACTAATTTTGTTTTCTTGGCAATATTTTATGTTTGAAAATAAAGAACATATTTCTGCAATTTTTAGAAAGTGGATTAGGATCAAGCCTCTAGAGACACACAAACCAAGAGTTGAAGCACTTACACTAAACCTGCTAAAATGTTTCACCCTTCCCAAAGCCCATGCTGCATCAGAAAGCATTTCCTTCACCAACACCAAGGATCAATCAAGAAAACCCCTGAAGATTCTAAGGCTGCCTCACACTGTCATATAAATGTCTCAGATGTGTTTGACTTGTTATATGTCCTGGTGTGGCATTGTAGAATAAGCACTGGACTGCTAACCACAAGGTGGGCAGTTCAAACCCACCAACCACTCCTCAGAAACCCTATACAATGTTACCACAACACTTAACAACAGCATGTCCTTCTCTAGTCCATGTTCCATGTTCCCCAATAAAATGAACACAAACTGGATTTTGGCAAACATCTAGAACTCAGTATCTGTTCCATTTACTTTCCAGGCTAGTTGTTCCCATATCTCTTGCCTCAGAAGTCCCAATTTTTTAAACCCACAATTGTTGGAGACTGGGATTTTTCAGCTAAAGGGCTATGTTAGTTTACAGGCATGAAAACATCCAAGACGCTTCCTCTCAGATGAGCCAGCTAGAACTTGAGGTTGAATTAAGTTTTAACAGATACACAACTTCTTAAGAAACTGGAATCTTTCCTGCTGAGAAAAATGTGGCCCCTAGTTTGTTTCTCTTGCTAGCCAAGAACTTTCTGGACACTACACCAACATGCTGAACCCTTCATGATCAGGCTTTGGTGCAGAACACCCACAGTTCCTTTTCTACTCTGGACCCCTATCAAATACTCTGCTTTCTGTGCACCCATCATTGGATCTATAGCAGAATACCATGTCCCAGTGAGCTGCAGCCCTGCTTGTTCCAAACCTACTGAATCTTTACAACTCTCGCTGCTAGGACAGGACTGTGAATTTTTACCAAGTCATTTCCTGCTTTCTGGAATGCATGTGTCTTACCAAGACCTCCAACATTCTTGTCTCTTTTTGTCCACCCAAGCAATTTAGTACAATATCATTGTTGTAATGTACCAGCATGATGTTCGGCCCGATATCCAAATTGTCCAGGCACCACTGGGCTATCATATGAGACAGGGAGTCCTGGTGTGGCACTGCAGGATAACGCACTGGACCACAAGGTCAGTGGTTCAAACCTACCAGCTTCTCCTTGGATATCCTATACCGGATCTCTATAAGTCAGAACCAACTCGACAGTGCTTAACAAGAACAACAACATGAGATAGGGAAGGAGATAGAATACAGTCCTGGGATAGCAGTGAAAATGTATACAGGTACAGTTCATGGGTTTCACTTGTACCACCCAGGTTCACTAGCTCAAGTTTCAGAATCATAAAATGAGCATAGGAGCTCAGCATGGGTTGGCGTTTTAATCTTCTCTACATTTCTACTGCCCTCACAATTGGATCCTGAGCCTGTGCTCTGCTCTTTTAGCCCCTTGGTTACATTTCTTTGGGTTGCATTAAATACTATCAAGAAAGTTCTCCAGATTTCCCACTTTGCTCAGAATTGTTGATTAAGCACCCAGAATCAATGTTGCTCCACATAGTCACCCAATTCTATCATTCTTGTGACAGTTTCTCTTATTTTGCTCCATTGCCTTGGATGTAACACCAGGCAGTACACACTCTATCCTGATTTCACCACTAGTAAATGTTTCAGTGTTTCATCTACCAGCCACCATGTGCTCCTTATCCACTAACTGACTACAAAGTACTCCATTTCCAGTATCTCTAAGACCACTTTGGGTTCCATCTTAGATGGGATCCCCTGGAGATTAATATTGAAATAAAAAATTCCATGTGGAAGATTTCCTGGAATGTGCTTGTGTGGGATACCAGTAAGGATGTGTGGAAGGTAGGATTGGGAAGAGGGAGAAACCAGTGAGTAAAGTGGTTGTAAGTGAAAGTTCAGTTCTTGGGATGGGACCAATGGAGGCAAGGGCCTTTTTACCTCTTCTGAAGCAGTAATGAGAGACAGGTTACCCCAGGGAGGAGGTATGAATAAGGGTAGTTCCTACTGGGGGACGTGCAGTGCTGCAATGCCAGCAATCGAAGGCAGCTGCATGCATGGATGAGCCCTGAAGAGGGGCTCAGGGCTGAACCCACAGTACCCACTTCTGTGAACTACCCTACATAAAATCTATAGGCTAGCAGACAATCGGGTAAGACTCTGAACAAGGAGAATGATTTTGAGTTTTGGCAAGACTTTGTTGTTGTTGTTGTTAGGTGCCATCGAGATGGTACCAACTCATAGCAACCTTATGCACAGCAGAATGAAACACTGCCCGATCCAGGGCCAACCTCACTATTGTTGCCACGCTTGAGTCCATCGATGCTGCCACTTGGCCAATCCATTTCATTGGGGGTCTTCCTCTTTTTCTCTGACCCTCCACCTTACCAAACATGATATCCTTCTGAAGCACCTGGTCCCTCCTGACAATATATCCAAAATATGAGAGATGAAGTTTGGCCATCTTGACCTCCAAGGAATACTCTGGAATGGAAGAAATGAGGAGGTCCAAGAGCTGAACAGAAAATTTCAAAGATCAACTCAAGAAGATAAAACCAAATATTACAACAAAATGTGCAAATATCTGGAGCCAGAAAACCAAAAAGGAAGAACACACTCAGCATTTCTCAAGCTGGGGGAACTGAAGAAAAAATTCAAGCCTCGACTTTCGTTATTGAAGGATTCTCTGGGCAAATTATTTGAATGATGCAGAAAGCATCAAGAGAAGATGGAAGGAATACACAGAGTCACTGTATCAAAAGGAAATGGTTAATGTTCAACCATTTCAAGAGGTAGCATATGATCAAGAGCCAATTATACTAAAGGAAGAAGTCCAAGGTGCATTGAAGGAATTGGCAAAGAACAAGGCACCAGGAATTGATGGAATAAATTCCTGGAAGAAATAAATTGATGGAAGAAAGTGAGGTGACGCAGGAGGCACTCACTCATCTCTGCCAAGAAATTTGGAAGACAACTATCTGGCTGACTGATTGGAAGAGATCCATATTTGTGTCCATTCCAAAGAGAGGTGACCCAACGAAATGCAGAAATCATCCTTTGATATCCTATGTGAGTAAAGTGTTACTAAAGATAATACAGAAATGGCTGCAAGCATACATTGACAGAGAACTTCAAGGTTCAAGCTGGATTCAGAAAAGGCTGTGGAACAAGGGATATCATTGTTGATGTCCGATGGCTCTTGGCTGAAAGCAGAGAATATCAGAAAAATGTTTACCTGTGCTTTATTGACTATGCAAAAGCTTTCGATTGTGTGGATTATGACAAACTATGGACAACATTGTGAAGTATGAGTATTCTGGAACACTTAATTGTGCTCATGAGGAATCTGTACATGGCAAGACTAGGTGGCTGAAATGTGACAGGACTGAGAGGCCTTGGAGGTGGAAGAGTAACATGGGTTCATGGACACTGTTGCAGGGTTTACAGTGACGAATTATGACCACCCTTCAGGTCTGGAAAGGAACTCATCCTCATGGCCCAATTTTCGGTCAAGCAGTAGATATGCATATAGCAGGGACAACACTTGTAAGGTATTCTCACCATTCAAAATCAAAGGGCAACATTTATCTAACCACAAGGTTCAGAAGGGATGGGAAGGTGGGGGAAATGGAAATACGAACCACAGAGATAAAATGGGATCACTGTTGTTGAATAAAGGGGATTGCAATCACTGAGATGAAACAAAGTGTAGGATTTGTTGAATTTTAAATTAATGATCATATCTGTAAATCTTCACTTAACTCACAATAAAAAGCTATTTTAAAAAGAATTATATATAGTCTCAAACCAGCCAATCCCTTTATCTGGGTAAATGACTAGAGACAAGGGAAGAGGCATTTATTTATATGAGAGGTTACCAGTATTTTTAAGTTAAATTTCTCATCATACATCAACAGGAAGAAGAAAGGTCCCTGTGTGTGTGTTGAGACTTTACAAACTCTTTTGTGATCTGCAAAGCACTGTTTGATACGGCTCGAAAAATCAGGCATGGGAGTGAGGGAGGGGTGGGGGAGAGAGAGGGAGGGGCATGAGAGTGAAAGTTGCTACTGGATTGATTTAGGGTAAATCCTTCCAGAGGCCACTAGGACTTGACAGAAGACAAAGGGAATCACTGACTTTCCACCATTGGTGAAGCTAATTTGGTAGAATGAATGGAAGGAAGTCACATTAACCCTTGGAAATAAAGTCAGAGAGGAGCTGGATCCAGAGGCTTGGTTAAGACTTAGAAGCAGGAATGATAGTTGTTATCCAGCTTTTAAGCCCCAACTCTTGTCAAAATGTTTCTAAGAACAAGCTCTGGTAGGAAATGTCATCTACTGAGGAATCTATTATCTAGAGGATAGAGGTCATCTTCTGGGTGCTGGGACCCTGCACGTAGGTTAAAAATGGCCAACATTCTGCTGTAGGGAACACTACAAACGGAATCACCTGAAGGTTGGGATGGTGCATGTTACTGAATTAGCCAGAATGGTTCATTGGTCTGGCCCCAAGAAAGTAAAAGCTTAAAAGACACAATCCCTCATTTTGCAGAGGATGAAATTGAAAAGAGGGGTTAAAGGGACAGAAATCAGCATCAGTGTTACCACTTCTTGTTCTGTGGGTGACAGAGACACAGGGTGGTGTTTCACTCAGAGGAGGGAAGTAGGTTCTTAAAGTCCCCCAGACTGGAGAGCTCCCTACCTTTGGAGGTACTTCTGGTGTTGAAGGGTTTGTATGGACAATGTCTAATCTTTGCCCGATTTCCCAAGATTCACAGAAACATCCACTTATGGACAAGGTAAGGAAACCTCACTTTATCAAACTGAGGTCGGTATAGTTCTCTGAGGGGAACATGATTCTGTTGTATCTGAGCAAGAGGACTGTGAGGTTAGAATCTGGGTATGAGACATATTGTTGTTGTTGTTGAGTGCCATC
>NW_006408539.1:22670613-22688724 GCF_000296735.1 Chrysochloris asiatica
TCCTGACAATATGTCCAAAGTATGAGAGACGAAGTTTGGCCATCTTGGCCTCCAAGGAGCACTCTGGTTGCACTTCTTCCAAAACGGATCTATTAGGTCTTTTGGCAGCCCGTGGCACTTTCAATATTCTCCTCCAACGTTGTTTTTAGTAATTAGATACTATTTTTTTTTTCTTTATGTATTCTCAGTCAAACCTCTTTCTTAATATGTTATTATTTGTTTCCAGTCTTGAAGATAGCCAGAAAGCACATTTATACCCTTTACCTCCATCTACTTCACCCTTCAATTTCAGTCATTTGTATCAACAGAGGGCTCAGACATCAAACCAAGATCGTGGGGACAGAACAGGATCTGGCTGCATTTCATTCTGTTATATATGATGAGGTTGCCAGGAGTCAGAGCCAATTTGACGGCAATGTGGCACTGTAGGATAAGCACTGTACCACAAGTTTGCTTCGAACTCACCAGCCACCCCTCAGAAACCCTACACAGGATCACTATGATTCGGACCTGACTCAACATCACTTAAAAACTACAGCAACAACAATTATATTTAGTATTATTCACTGTAGTACTTGATTGTCAGCTTTATGGTCATGTTACAGCTTACTCTGAGTTCAGTGGGGCAAATGAATAAGGTACTTGTGTGGTAACCAAAAAGTTGGAGGTTCAAGTCCACCCAGCAGTGCCTCTGAAGAAAAATCAGCCACTGAAAAACCCTATGAAAAACAATTCTACTTTCACACACATGGGGTCACCATTAGTCCAAGGCAACACAACAGTAACTGGTAATGCTTACTCTACTCTCCATTTGCTCACCATTTGTTTTTTAATATTCTCTCTCTCCCCCTCTCTTGGGGGAAATTATACCCAGCCACGGACACCATTTCAACCCCTTCTCGCTGTGTAATTCAGTGGCACTGGCTACAGTCTACAAGGTTTGCCCCATTCCCATTCTACTGTTCTACGTTAATCTTCCACCACTATCTTCAAGTCATTCTCCTTCAGTATTCCATCTGACCTTCGGAGTTGCCATTGTCAGTTTGCTCTCATATAGATAATTATTTTTTAACAGAACAATGCTTGAAGCAGGCATGCTTTACTAATTACAATAGACATTTTAGGTCCAAGAAAACGTGTCGGGATAGTTTTGCCTTCAAGTGTAAAGAATATCTCATCTCAATAGCCTCAGGAGTTTATCCATCCTCAGGGTCTCCACAGAATCTGGATTCTGTCCAGAATTCGAAATTCTGTTTGGCATTTCCCCCCTTTTTGATCAGGATTATCGTATAGAATCTTTGATCAAAATGTTTAGCAATGGTAGCCAGTCACCATTACATACAACCTGCCTGGCCCTGCACCAGCCTCACAATTATTGTTACATTTGTCACTTTGCCAATCCATCTCGTTTGGGATCATCCTCTTTTTCTCCAACTCTCGATTTTGCCAAACATGATATCCTTCATCAGAGAATGGTCCCTCCTGAAAATACGGCCGGAGTATGAGACATGAACTCCAGCCATCCTGGCTTCCAAGGAGTATTTTGGCTGTATTTCTTCCAACACATTACTCCCCTGTATTGGATTTCTGAAGCTATAAAACATTAAGAGAGCAGAAAGACTCATTTTCCTCCCATGGAGCAGTTGGTGAATTTGAGCTACTGACCTCGAGTCATTAGCAGCCTGACACATAACCCATTATACTACCAGAATTCCTTCAGACCATGATAGAAAATGTTTAATAAACAATGAGAATGTTTTAAAGAACAATACCTTAAAATCTTAGCCACCATAAAACACTTTCCTAGAGAACTTTCAAAACATCTTGCAAGCATAGGTTGTATGGTTAAAAGATTTCTGTGAGATTCAGATTAATGACTGATACATAACTATTTTACATTATAGTTGGAAAATCAGATTGTACTGACATGTAAAGCCTTGGATTAAGGTTTTTTTTAAAGGCAGATATAACTATCAAATTGATAAATCTTTTTGTTTTATATGATAAATTCATGAAAGCATACTTTGTTGTTGTTGTTGTTGTTAAGTGCCGTCGAGTTGGTTCTGACCCATAGCGACTCTGCACAGGGCTTCCGAGACTGTAAATCTTTACCAGAGCAGAAAGACTCATCTTTCTCCCACAGAGTGGCTGGTAGTTTTGAACTGCTGACCTTGCAGTTAGCAGCCCGATTCATAACGACTACGCTACCAGAGCTCCTTGAAAGCATTTAGGGAGGGTTTAATTGGAATATCACAGAGATCAGTAAATATGTTTTCTCCACAGCTTCTTTCTGTCTCACACATACAGAAAGAGAATAGGATTTCTTATTCTCAAACTTTTTACTATTACTTTTATACTTAGAAGCCCAATTTAGGCGAAAGAAGCCTTCAGCTATTATTGAAAGAAAAGTCAGGTTTGGGATTTTCTGTGTTCTTTAAAATCTACTGTTTGGTCCTCAGGAGAAATTTTGCCAAGAAAATAAAACAGTGATTTGGTTTTGTTTTTGTTTTTGCTGATTGCATTGGCTCATTGTCTTTAATTATATAACTGAGTCCCATAGCACAACTGCTACATGTGGGCATGGAGGAGCCAGGTGAGTCCCACTGGGAAATTTACAGGCTCAGAGGTAAATCCTGAGAATCAGATTCAAGTCACTGAGAAGAGCATTCCTTGCTGAAATTTCAAGGACCATTTTTGTTCGTTTCTGTTTTGATTATTACTGCTCTTACCATTCATAAGCAGTTCTCCCCTGACATACACACAGAATCAAAGCAAATCTGTCACTGCGACAGTAAAATCAATTCCTTGAAAAAACTCTTCATGAAGAAGATGGAATGCCGCTGATCCTTAACAACCAATACAAGGAGACACTTCCATGTGTCATAGTAAAAATTGAGCACAAACTCTTCACTGCTTTCCCCTTGGACAATGTTGTTGTTAAGTACCATGGATAAGAAAGAGCAGCACAGAATGGCTGCAGACCGGTAGTAATAGAACCAGGTCTTCACATACAAAGTAAAATTGAACTTTGTTGGGTTCAATAGTGTATCTCTATTTTTTTCAATCCACAGGAAGAAACTTAGGACAAATTCTCCATATTTTCAGGCAATACGGAGTTGAAATATGATTTCTACCACAAATGTAATGTGTGGCTTTGACCCAATGACTAAACTTTTCTATGCTTTTCTATGTTTCAGTTGTCTCATCTGCAATATGGAAATAATGATACTAATTTATAGGTTGAAGGTACTCCTCCTGATTTCTCAGCCCTACTTAGACACTAGTTTTAGACTTCATTCTTTCATTAACATACTGGTCTTCTAGATGTCACAGAACCCCACTGTTAGTTGGGCAGAAGTAGAAATTCAGTCATATCTCTGACTGTTGATAAAAGTGTACATGTGAAGAAGACAGCCTGGGGTATGGACACATGGTGATCTCTTAGACGAACAACAACAACAAAAACAAATGGTGACAACAATGGCAAAAACAAAAACAAACCCACAAGTCATTTGACTTATTGCATGGGATAGGGCAGAGTCCATTTGGAGGAATGGTCTGCCTCCTAAACCCCCCACCCACCTCCATTCCATTCTACTTTACCATCAATACACATCATGGTCATTTAAAAAGATTCTTCATTCTAATAAATGTCATTATTGCTCAATGATTTGTTTCCCTTGGATTTTCCCTTTTATGTGCAATAGATCTAATTTGTATGTAAAATAAGACAAGTAAAACTGAAACAAAACCCTTAGTATTAGCTGTTTCTGACCCTTTGCACTACAGCTTTCTTTATAAAATCCTAATTATTTTTCAGGTCTGTGGGTGCCTCTGATATACCAGAAGATATTAGTGGCTGTTTTTTTCTAACTTTGTTATGGCTTTAGCTCAGCATTTTATTCCCTCTGGACCTTAGTCTCCTTTTAGGGTCAAGAAATCAGGAAAGAGAAAGCTCAAGATTAATATTTTAAGATCTTATATCACATAGTGCACTTCAAAAAAATGTAAAAGTATTGATTCACCAATGCAAAAACCTTTCTTAAATATCTGTTATGAGCCAGGTAACATACTAGGTGTTAGTAATACAATGATGATTCGTTGAGTAGACCTTTTTGCAGCCATTTGGAGATTCACAGTTCAGTGAAGGAGGTACTGCTGTGTACAAATACTTAACATAGTGTGTTTAGTAGACAAATAGAGGGGTTAGCACAAGAACAGTGAAGAAAGAATAGTCATCCTTTGGAAGAGAGAAGAGATACTTGAACAAAGTCCTGGAAAACCAAAATCAATATGTAATTTCCATTACCCAAAGAGTCCCTTCATGTTCCTTTCATTTAATCCCATTGTTGTTGTTGTTGTCCTTAATTGGCATTGCTGAAGTTATTAGGTGCCTTGGAGTCAGTTCAGACTCACAGTGACCCCATTCACAATAGAACAAAAACAGAACTGCATCATCCTCACAACAGTTGTCATGTGTGAGCACACTGTTGACACCACTGTGTCAATCCATCTTGTTGGGGGTCTTCCTCTTTTTCAATAACCCTCTACTTAAGGAAGCATGATGTCTTTCTCCTGCTTACAACATGTACAAACTACATGAAACAAAGTATTAGCACCCTAGCCTACAACAAGCATTCTAGCTATACTTGCTCCAGGAGAGATTTGTTTGTTCTTCTGGCAGTCCATGGTACTTTCAATATCCTTCTCCAACACCATAATTCAAATGCATCAACTATTCTTTGGGCTTCCTTATTAATTGTCCAATGTTCACATACATATGGGATGATTCAAAATACCATGGTTTGTGTCAGGCGGATCTTAATCTTTGTTTTCCAACACTTTAAAGAAGGCTTGTGCAGCAGATTTGCCCAATAAAATACGTCGTTTGATTTCTTGACTGCTGCTTCCATGAATGTTGATGGTTGTTCCAGCCTGGTCCTACGCCATCCTTACAATTATTGTTATGCTTGATATGAATGCTACTTCTATTCTGCCAGTCCATCTCATTGAAGGATTTCCTCTTTTCCACTGATGCTCCACTCTACCAAGCATGATGTCCTTCTACAGGGACAGTTGACTCCTGATGATAATATGTCCAAAGTATGAGGGACAAAGTCTGGCCATCTTGCCTTCTAAAGAGCACTGTGGCTGTACTTCTTCCAACACAGATCTGTTGGTTATTTTGGCAGTCCATGGTACTTTCAATATTCTCCTTCAACACCAAAACTCAAATGCATCAATTCTTCTATGGTCTGCCTTATTCATCTTCCAACTTTTGCATGCATATGAGGTTATTGAAAATACCATGACTTTGGTCAGGCTCACCTTAGTCCTCAAACTGACATCTTTGCTCTTCAACACTTTAAAGAGGTCTAGTGCAGCAGATTTGCCCAATGCAATATGTCATTTGATTTCTTGACTGCTGCTTCCATGAGTGTTGATGGTTGATCCAAGCAAAATGAAGTCATTGACAACTTCATTCTTTTCTCCATGTATATGGATGTTAGTTTTTGGTCCAGTGGTGAGGATTTTTGCTTTCTTTACACTGAGGTGCAACCCATACCAAAGGTTGTGATCTTTGATCTTCATCATTTAAGCCCTTTATTTTCATCATTTGAGTCCTCTTGGCTTTCAGCAAGCAAGGTTGTATCATCTGCATATTGCAGGCTGTTAATGAACCTTCCTCCATGTTCTTTTTCACATAATCCAGCTTCTTTGGTTATTTGTTCAGCATACAGATTGAATAAATATGGTGAAAGAATACAACACTTGTGCACACCTTTCATAATTTAAACCATTCGGTGTTCCCTTGTTCTGTTCGAACAACACACAATTAAGTGTTCCAGAATACTCGTACTGAAATCCTACATTGACAGAGAGCTTCCAGAGGGTCAAGGCAGTTTCAGAAGAGGACATGGAATGAGGGATATAATTGCTGACATCAGATGGACCTTGGCTGAAAGCAGAGAATACCAGAAAGATGTTTACTGTTGCTTTATTGATTACGCAAAGGCTTTCGATTGTGTGGATCATAACAAGCAATGGGCAACGTTGTGGAGTATTTTGCCCATTGTTGTTGTCAGGTGCCATGGAGGCGGAACTGACTCATAGTAACCTCATGCACAGCAAAATGAAACAATGTCCAATCCTGGGCCAACCTCACTACTGCTGCCACACTTGACACCATGACCTGGCCGATCCATCTCGTTGGGGGGTCTTCCTCTTTTTCTCTGACCCTCCATCTTACCCAGCATGACATCCTTCTCCAGCGAATGTTCCCTCCTGACAATATGTCCAAAGTATGAGACAAAGTATGCACTCTGGCTGCACTTCTTCCAAAACAGATCTATTGGTTCTTTTGGCAGTCCACGGCACTTTTAGTATTCTCCTCCAACACCACAATTCAAAGGCATCAATTCTTCTATGATCTTCCTTATTCACTGTCCAGCTTTCACATCCATATGAGGTTATTGAAAATACCATGGCTTGGGTCAGGCGCACCTTAGTCCTCAAGCTGACATCTTTGCTCTTCAGCACTTTAAAAAGTTCCTGTGCAGCAGATTTGCCTAATGCAATATGTCGTCGTCTGATCTCTTGACTGCTGCTTCCGTGAATGTTGATAGTTGATCCATAGATTCCCTCAATATTACAATTTGAAGCTTGATTTTTTTCTTAAGTTCTTTCAGTTTGAGAAATGATGAGTGTGTTCTTCCCTTTCAATTTTCTAACCTAGGTCTGCACATTCATTTCTTAAGTTAGTCTTTGGAATTTTCTGTTTGGCTCTTTTACTTCCTCATTTCTTCCATTACTTTAGCATCTCTGCACTGTACAGCAAGTTTCAAAATCTCTTCTAACATCCATTTTGGTCTTTTCCTTCTTTCTTTTCTTCTTAATAACCTTTTGCTTTCTTCCGGTATGATGTTTTTTATGTCATCCCACAGCTCTTCTGGTCTTCGGTCATTAGTGTCTAATGCATCAAATCTGCTATTGAGATGATCTATAAATTCAGGTGGGATATTTTTGAAGTCATACTGTGGCTCTTGTGGATTTGTTTCTTCAAATTCAGTCTTAACTTTCATATTATCAACTGATGGTCAGCGCCACTCTCTGCTCCTGGCCTGGTTTTGGCTAATGATGGAGCTTCTCTACCATCTCTTCCTACAGATGTAGTCATTTTATTCCTTGTATTCCATTTGATAAATTTCATGTGTATAGTTGTCTGTGTGTTATTTAAGATAGGTATTTGCAGTGAATAAGTCCTTGTTCTTGCAAAACCTATCATGTAATCTTCAGCATCATTTCTATCACAAAGGACATATTTTCCAACTACTGATCCTTTCTCTTTGTTTTCAGCCTTTGTATTCTAATCACCAGTATTGATCAATACAACTTGATTGCATGTTTGACCAATTTCAGACTGAAGAAGTTGGCAGAATTCTACAATTTATTTATCAGTGGCTTTAGTGATAATGGTTGATGCGTAAATTTGAGAAAGACTAACAGGTCTTCCTTGTTGGTGTATGGATATTATCCTATTACAGACAGAATTAAATTTCAAGATAATTCTTTTTAATGATGAATGTGACGAAATTCCTCGTGGATTAGTCATTCCTGGCATAGAAAACCTTCATATTCAAAATGGCTAACATCAACTCATTTCAGCCCACTAGTGTCTAGGATATCGATCTTTATGCATTCCATTTCATTTTGACAACTTCCAAATATCCTAGATTCATACTGTGTACATTTCATGTTCCAATTATTAATGGATGTCTTTAGTTGTTTCTCCTAATTTAAGTTGTGCCCCTTAAACAAATAACAGTCCCAAAAGTTTTATTCCATTTACATCTTCATGGTCATCTCTACTTGAAGTAGGTGCCTCTCATCCAATCCTATTTTGAGTGACTTCAAATCTGAGGGACTCATCTACTCTCTCAATATCTGATAGTATTCTCGTATTCAATATTCTGGTCTATCTGACAGTGTTCCACTGATATCCATAAGGTTTTCAGGGGCCAAACATTCAAAGTACTCTCCCTCTCCTTCCTCTTAGTCTTTTTCAATCTGGAAGTACAACTTCTCCACCATGAGTGACCCTGTTCTTATTTAAAAGGCCATTGGCGTAGCTTACAGGATCACAGCATCATGCAAGTCACCACAGTACCACAAACTGACAAATGAGTGGTGGTGTGCTTCCATAGTTACCATGAAAACCTCATTACAACCAAGCCAATTTCAACTCAAAATGTCCTTGTGCAGAATTTTCAAGGCCGTCAATCCTTAAGGGAGCAGAAATCCTCATCTTTCTCCTGAGGAGAAGCCAGTGTTTATCTGGAATCAACACCGGGGCTCCATGACATAAGAAGCATCTCTTCTGATTCATATCACCATAGATTGGTTGAAGTGTTACAAATTTTATAAGTACAAAGATGTCTGTTATTTAGTGTAGCTGATTTTTCAAATATATCACTGTTGTTCTAGAATTTTCTTAATACTGTTCTGGTATTTTAAAATGTAACTGTTAGTGCTTTGTGAGTGCTTTTATCTCTGTTTTTTCTTTCTTCTCCATAAGGCCTTTGCCATCCATCCAACTCTGACTCATAGTAATCCTAATCAGGATTTTTGAGATCCTATAAATCTTTATGGGAGCAGACAGCCTCGTCTTTCTCTCAAGGAGAAGCTGGTGGGTTTGAACTGCTGACCTTGCAGTTGGAAGCCCAACACTTACCCCACAGCACCGTATGGCTTATCATAAAAAATTTCAATCTGAGATCATTCATCTGTCTTTAATTTTAAGAAATTAATTTATTCCCTAAATTTATTCAAATATTTCTTCCTGTCCATTGCATGATTCTCACCCATGGAAACAGTAATTACAGGTATTTGCATGATCGTACTTTTACTTCTATATTTTATCTCTCAACTTATTTGGGGGGATTTCAAGCTCCTTTTTGTCATCTCTGTTGGGAAGAATTTTCTCAATTCAATTTTTTAATCTCACAGATTTTTTCCTCAACTGAATCCTTGTTACTACTTATTCCATCTATGGCCTTCTTTACTACAACTATGCTATATCTTATCTAATTGCTCACCTTCGTTAAATTTTATGATTTCTTGCTTTTCTTTTAAATTGCGTTATTTTCTCTTATTTTAAATTCATGTTCTAATATTATTTCTAATAGTGAATGTTGTCATCTATCTATCTTTTGTCGTAATTGCTCCTTATTTTGGTCTATGATTTACTTGGGAATGATATCTTCTCTAGAAAGGTATACTGGGAAAAGTTAGTATTATTCAAAGTTAGTATGACTAGAATTGCTTTAATGATCATTTGTATTAAAATTCGTGTACCTCCAAAAAGGAAGTCTTGAACATTGAAAGGAGGTACTTCCTAAATTATAATGATAGAGCTCTGGGATTGGGGAGGCAGTTGTAGAGAACCGCATGTTTGAGGTTCAGTGTGCACCTGCACTCCCAGAGTTGGCATCCTGAAAAACATTTCCTGTGTTGTAATTTATGCTCATGTGGACACTTCAGCAGACATGTGGCTATTGGTGCCAATATCTGAATTGAGGAACAATCAATGAGCACCTCAAGCCATAGTTACTCATGAGACAAGAGCAGAACTTAAAACTTAGGATCTCATACTTATTCTTTGCCTCAAAACTGTAGCTATTCCTGAGCCCACCATCTCACACCTTCCAAGTACTGATGACACAAGTTCTGGCTCATCTTGCCCTTTCTCCTGCTTTGCTGTGGCTCTCACGGTGGCAACTTCCTGAATCCTTATTGTTGTCTCGAACACCAAAGTTGTTCTTGAAGGAGGAACCAATCAGCCAGTAATGATTGTGATTTTTTGCACTCATGGGATCAATCTTATACATCATGCTTTATCTTCTGTGCCTATCTTGTATTTTAATCTCAGAAAGTTCTACCTTGTATAAAATTTTTTTAAATATTGCAACATTTAACCTTTTTCTTCAGATTATTGACTAAAATTGACCTTCCCAGAGGTGAAATACTTTCCTCTTATGATTTTAAATGCCAAAGCTCCTTACAGTAACTACATGGCCGTGACTAGATGCCATAAAGCAGTAAGCCCTCAGGAGTCCTTCATAAAGTTGTCTGATTAATGATCTCTTCACTTTGTAAAACCGCCTTCTTATATCAAGAGACCGAAAAAAAATGAAAATCAACCAGAAAAGAAAAATGCATTTCTAACCATCTGTATGTTGCTTCTTCCATCTACTTACCCAACTCAGAAGACCCAGGAATATTCTTAATGCTGTTCTTTAGTGATGACTTACAAACCCTAAAATAATTCTATTACAATTTTAGAAAATAATATCCAGGAAAGCTTCATAATTAATACAGGGCCATGTCATTTACAACTAAAGAACTGAGTAATGACAATATCCGGCACCTAGGATATGTACTTGGAGGTGTGGATGATAGGTCATTGGAGCCATTCTCCATTCTGACTATTCTAATTTTCCATGTGAAAAGACTCAGGCAAGAGGCTCTCCATCATCACCTGGCCTGGCAGAGTGGAAGTGAAACGCCCTGTTTCAGATCTTTGTTCTTCGGTTCACACCATGGTTATCCTTGACTGGAAATGTTCCTACCACTAATAGTACTACTCTTCCCATCTAAATGTTAGCGAAGTTTTGAAATATTGAACTCTTTTGCCTCACACTACTTTTTAATTAGAACCAACATTTTCTTTGTATCATTAAAGTGATGAACATGGATTTCTGGTGTGGCACTGTGGGATAAA
Source organism: Chrysochloris asiatica (assembly GCF_000296735.1). NCBI lineage: Eukaryota > Metazoa > Chordata > Mammalia > Afrosoricida > Chrysochloridae > Chrysochloris > Chrysochloris asiatica. The sequence goes on from NW_006408539.1 coordinate 22,681,394, forward strand.
GTAGTGAAACTCACTGTCAGTTTGAACCACCAGATTGAGAGTTCAAACCCACCAGCTGGTCCTTGGAAACCCTATACAGGGTTGCTATGAGTTGGAACAGACTCAATGGTACTTAACAACAACAGCAGTGAAATATAAATACATTTAACACAGAAATGCACACAATGTCTATTTCTAAACTTAAAATATGGTATCTTAAACTGTGGTGTAAACTTCTCATAAAATATCAATATATTCATCATATTTATAAACAGGATAACTTGTTCATTTCTGTTGAGAAACTGCATCCCCAACTTTTTATGTATTATGCTGAATAATTTTCTCTTCAAGGACATGGAATATTGTACTTGAGAACTAGGACATATTCATAAACATACCTAGTGCCTGAAGGAAGGCAAAACCCTCCCCACTCTACATTTGGTGCTCAAATTCTTTGAACAAGTTCCCGAGTTGATGAGAGGCTGAAGAGTGTGCCTTACAAATACTTTAGAAACACATGTCCCTATTCTGACAAGTATTTATACACTTACTAAGAAATTGAAGAGAAAAAGTTAATAGACAGCCCAGGAGAACACAGTGATTTGAATACTAAGATGGTTCTGGTTGAAAGGATTGCTCTCAATAACAGTCTGGTGACTTTCTCATCTCTCTCAACTCACTTGTGATATGGGAAATAAGCCCACAATTCTCTATTGCTGGGGCTTTCTCATGGATGCTTTTCAGAATCCATCTGTTAGGCAGGAAAATGGAAGCACAAGGTATAGGCAAACACCCTATACTGGAAAAACTACAAATCTTACTAAATTCAACCAGTTGTGTAGCTCTAAAGACCTACAACTAAGTTCCAGGTTACTATTTCATGGACACTAATTTCTCTCAGTTATTCTTCTCAACATGTCAACAAACACTGCCACGTCCTCCCTACCTGGTTTTCCTTCAAGGTTGGCTGCTTCTCCTTCTCATTTGACTTGCTTCAGTTGGTCACTTCAACTTGATTGAACTCATCAAACATGACTGGTTTAGCTTCTATGTGTCAGACCCTTCACCAGGTTACAAGGACTCAGGTAGTTCCAGGTTACAAATGTGTCTGTTCCTACATCTGCCTTTAAATTGAATCTGTATGTAAGTCAGAACAGTTAAGTACAGTTTGTTACAATATCAGTTAGCCAATTGTTTTAATATCAGCTAGTTATGGTGTATAGTATCTAGTATAAATTTATATGCATAAAAATATTAAAGAAATACTTCAAGTTACACTGAAAACATTTTTAACATAATAATACAGTCATAATAATTTGATGCACGTCACAAAATAGCACACATTTGTTATTATAAACCATAGTACATGCTTTGAATTTAAAAAATAGACTTTTATGGGAGTTGAAAACATAGGCAGATATGCAGTTGAACATTGCCTGAATGCACATATATGAAGTTCTGGTAGCGTAGTGGTTACGAATCGGGCTGTGAACCTTAAGGTCAGCAGTTCAAAACTACCAGCTGCTTTGTGGGAGAAAGATAGGCTTTCTGCTCCTATAAAGATTTACAGCCTTGGAAACCCTGTGCAGGGTCACTATGAGTGGGAACCAACTCAATGGCACTTAACAACAACAACAACAAATATATATGTTAGATTAAAATGTGAGAAACAAAAAAATTCAATAAATTATGGCTTTATGAAATATATTTTTTCATTTGGAAATACAGGGTCTGACTCTATTAAGCACATGCTGATAAACCACCCAAACTAAACTTATTGTCTTCAAGCTGATTCCAACTCAGGTTGGAACTGCCCCATGAAGTTTCCAAGACTGTAAACCTTGGAGGCAGATTTCTATATCTTTTTCCCACAGAGCATTTGGTGGATTGGAACTGCAAATCTTTAGGTTAGCAGCTGAGCACTTTAACCACTGTGCCATTTTAATGACATTTTCTCAGAGAAAATGTCATTAAAATATCCACTTCCATGTAGTTTTCCAATTTTACAGTAAATCTCACAAGTGCTTTGAATTTGTGTATTTTTCTATTTTATAGATGTGTTCACATAGTAAGGAAGAGTCAAAGGTACATTTATTCACCTCTAAAATATACTAATACAAAATATATAAATGTATTCCAAAATATTTATCCATTTCATAGTCTAAGTATTGATCTCAGTACCATATGCACAACTAAAGATGACATTTGATACCTTCCATAGCTCAGCACCAATTTTGGGTTTACTTAGAACAGGACTCACATATTGCTTCACTTCCTAGGATTCAGCTCATCACAGGATATTTAGCCAAGAAAATGCCTAAATGCAAGATTATCCAATGTTGCACCTCATCAAATCAAGCCTGTCCAGATGCCATGTTGCTGAAGGTAACTTTTCCAGTGGTAGCATCTGGTACCTTGGCATGCTTGGCTGGCAGATGGCTTTATATTTCCCACATTTACTACATTTGCTTGGGATGTGCTTAGAGCCCTAAGAAACAAATGCCTTCCACTTATAGAGAAGAGTAGCATCGTTTCTTTGATTCAAGCAATTCCCATGAAGGCAAGACAGTAACCCATAATACACAGAGCTTGAATTTCTATGTAATTCTTCTTTCTTCAGAAGAATATTAGTTGGTTTAAATTTTTTCCTTATTCTATAAACATAAGGTTGAAATAAATGAATTATTGATACGTGCTGTTGCGTCAGTTCCAACTCACAATGACTCTATATAAGGTTCCAAGGAGGCGCTGGTGGGTTTAAACGGCCTAACGTGCAGTTACCAGTGTAGTGTATCTCCTACAGCATAACTTCAGCTGTCATTATGCCCTTACCAGAGTAAGGAGTGTTACAAAGAAAGTTTTACTTATTAGGAAAAAATCTGAAAAAAAAGTTGTAGATGTTTTGTAAATTCCAGAAAACAATGATTGCATACATATTCTATAAAGCACTAAATTATATTAATTATGTTGTAAAATAGATTGAGATCTTGGAAAGTTGTTATAGATTTTGTATGTTTACATAAATCTGTAGATGCCTAAATGTATTCAATTCTGAGGATAACACCTTAAATAATAAAGCCTGCACTGTTTACAGATAGTAGATGCTTTTTGGTGATACATTTTTAGGTATAATTTTTAAGTGAAAAGTTAATATATGTATTCAATTACCGATATTTAAAACATAATAATTGCCATTAGCAAAACAACAGCAAAAATCAAACAATATTATATAACTTTTTTCCCACAAAATGAACATTATGTATAGATGAGTGCAGCCTGAGTCATGGCTGAAGACAGAGAACATCATAAGAGGTTTTCTTGTGTTTTATTAACTATGGAAAGATCTTCAACTGGGTAGATCATGACAACCTATGGGTAATGTTGTGAAGAATGGGTATTGAAAACACCTAACTATGCTCATGAGGAACATGCACACAGACCAAGAGGTAGTCATTGGAACAGACAAAGGAATACTGAATTGTTTAAAATCAGGAAAGGTACGCACCAGGCCATTTTCTTTCACCACACTTGTTCAATGTGTATGATGAGCAGATAATCTAAGATGGATTATATGAATAACATTCCATCAGAATTGGAGGAAGACTCATTAACAACTTGCAACATGCAAATTTCATGAAGCAAAGAGGATTTAAATACTGATGAAGGACTAACGTGTGCCTGACCCACGCCATGGTATTTTCAATCACCTCATATGCATGTGAAAGTTGGACAATGCACTAGGAAGATTAGAGAAAAATTAATGCATTTGAGTTATGGTGCTGGAGATGAATATTGTAAGTGCCATGAAATGCCTGAAGAACAAATAAATCTATGTTGGCAATATAGCCAAAATGCTCCTTTGAAGTCAGGATAGCTAGACTTTGTCACTCATACTTTGGGCACATTATCAGGAGAAAGCAGTCTCTGGAGGAGTACATTATGCTAACATGGTGATGGTGGTGGTTATGCACACCTTAGTCCTCAAACTGGCATCTTTGCTCTTGAATACTTAAGAGATCTTGTGCAGCAGATTGGCCTAATGTAATATGTCATGTGATTTCTTGACTGTTGTTCTGTGAGTGTTGATTGTGGATACAGGCAAAATGAAGTCTTGGATCCCTTCCATCTTTTCTCCATTTATTATGGTATTATTTGTTGGTTTAGTTGTGAGGATTTTTATTTTCTTTACATTGAAGTGCAATTCCGCTAATGGTTGTAGCCTTTGATCTTCATCAGTATTTTAAATCCTCTTTGATCATTTGAATACAGAAATTTAAATATTTGGAAAAAATCAGCATTGCTGATATGTAATCTGATTGTTCACCTAGAAATACAAGAGAATCAACTAAAGCTATTTAATAAGCAAGACAATACAAGAAGGTGACTGACTACACATAAGATTAAACAAGTGACAGTCAACAGTTACCCTATATAACAGTAATATTTTAATTGAAAAACAATAAAGAGAGGTTCTCAGCCTACAGTAGAAAATCAAATAAGTTGTACCTGTTACTAGCTGTCTTCGAGTTGGCCCCAACAATCAATGACCCCATGCACAATGAATTGAAATGCTGCCAAATGCTACAACATCCTCATGACCAAAATTGTTCCTAGAAATAAATAAAACCAGAAATAAAATTTAAAAAGCACTGATGAAGAAAACTGTAAAATTTAACTGAAAGATATAAAACCACAAATATAAGAAAAGATACTAGATATGTAGATGAAAAGACTCTACAGAGGAATATTTCAATCTTCTCTGAGTTAAAATATCAGTCCCATGAAAAGCTGGATAGAATTTTTAAAACAGAACTTGATAAAAAGAGAGCACTCAATTATATTTTGTAAGAACTATGAAGATGTCTTTTCCCTAGCATTTTTAAAAATACACACAAAAGCTATTTTAAAAAGTGAAAGTGTGATTCTTTACAAAGATAAACAGATATAAGAGTGCAACAGAATTGAGAGTAGAGAAACAAACAAGAAGATATAAAAATGTATTGTATATAAAGCTGTCATTTAAAATCATTGGGGGAAAACGTTTCTTCGATAAATGGGATAGGAACAGCTGGAAAAGTATATATTGATAAATACCCATGAGCAGTTGAGACCCTAATTCACACTAGAAACAGAAATTATTTCTAGGTGAAATAAAAAGCTAAATATATTTTACACTCAAAAGATTGGAAGAAAACATATAATGATATTAGTATAATGTTCTACTTTATTTATGATTAATGATAAAAGTCATCAACAAAATATTGAAATATTTAAATACATAATAATATGAAATGTCCTTGCTAAAAAGATGCTATAAACAAAACTAAAAAAAAAAGAGAAATGAGGATGAATTATCAGTAACACATACAACAAAAGGCTGCTAGATATGGAAGCTTTAAAAAGAATTAAACTAAATCCCTGGTGCGGCGCTATAGGATAAGCACTTGTCTACTAACCACAAGCTCAGAGGTACAAACCCATCAGCGGATTCTCAGAAACCCATCAGTGGGTTCATGGTTGTTGAGTCAGAATGGACTTGAGAACACTAATCAACAACAAAATCAACAATAAAAAAAAGCATTACAATAAGAGTTTCCTAACAAGAACAACTCAAAAAACTAAGAAAAACTGCCAAGGAGTAGCTGGTGAGTTTGAATCGCGCATCTTGCAGTTCAAACCAACTTTGCAGTCCAGTGCACTAACCCGCTGTGCCACACTGAAAAGTGTATACAGGATGATAATTCTTGTTGACAACAGTGTGGAGAAATAGGGATTTATAACTACTGTTAATAAGAATTTATCTGGACAATTTGACAATATCTTTGATTCACTAAATCCACTTTTGGAAATCTATACTATAAAAATAGTCACTTTACATGTTGTGTTATGTCAAAAAGTTCAAAGTCACATTGCATCTATAAATAGCAGACTCTTTAAGTAAATAAAATAACTTATTCCAAGTCATAATAGAATTTATACAAAAAATTAGAACTCATTTTCAGTATAAACTAATCTGTAAGAAAATGTTAACTGAAAAATACGTATTCTATCTAGAAAACTTTGGTTCATTATTGTTATTAGATGCCATCGAGTGCGTTCCAACTCATATTGACCCTATGTGTGAAGGAAGTAAACATTGTCCTGCCCTGTGGCGTCTGCACATTTGTTATAAAGCTTGAGCCCATTATTGTTGCCATGGCGCCAATCCATTTAGTTAGGGGTCTTTCTTTTTTTGCTGATCCTCTACTTTACAAAGCATGATGCCCTTCACCAAGGCTGCTCCCTCCTGATAGCATGTCTGAGGTATGAAAGAGGAAGTGTCACTATTGTGTTTTCTAAGGAACACTGGAGCTGTATTTCTTCCAACACATATTTGTTTGTTCTTCGGGAAGTCCATGGTACTTTTAATATTCTTCTCCCATACCATAATTCAAAGGCATCAATTATTCTACAAGTCATCCTTTTTCATTGCCCAAGGTTCACATGCATATGAGGCAATTGAAAATAACATGGCCTGGTTCATTCCAAAATATCTTATAATGTAAGCCACTCCATCAGTTGGATACTAAGTGTTCTGCCTTGAACTCACTCATATCTATAAAATGGAGAAATTCATCACCAGATAAGATAAATGGCACTTGGGGGACATTTATTCTCCATATAGGTCTAACATCTACTTGTTGAGTGCTTTCTAATAGGAACTAAAGAGTTGAAGGGAGAGAAAACAAGTTGAGTAAAACTCACTACAATGCTTCCTATGAATTGATAAAAAAAAAAGCATTTAAGAGGGAAAAGAAAAACAAGGCATAAATATAAAGCTCCTGCATCAGTACCAACTCGATGGCACCTAACAACAACAACAAATCCATGCACAATGTGATATGTCTTTAATTTCTGTTAATTATACATAATTGATGATAGTGTTGGATGAGGAAGACGCATACCTAAACATATATTAGTAAGTTACTACCTAGAAACATGGAGAAGATACTGGTTTTCTTTTTCCTTTTTAGGTTACAAAATAAGCTTGAGCACTCTCTGGGTGCAGCACTAATTTTCAAAGCAGCAGAGGTGACTGAATTCATGTCAAGTTATGCTTAGTTCCTGGGGGGAAAAAGCACAAACTAATAAACACACTCAGGAACTCATGAAATGAAAATCCTGTTACTTGTTACCAAGACTGTTTTTGTTTCAAGGCAATAAGAAAAGTAGAAATTTGCTTCCCTCTTAGTTTCTGGTTGTTGTTAGGAGCCATCAAGTCGGTATAGACCCATAGCGACCTTATGCACAGCAGAAGGAAACACTGCTCGATCCTGGGCCAGCCTCACTACTATTGCCATGCTTGAGTCCAT
>NW_006408539.1:22689679-22691927 GCF_000296735.1 Chrysochloris asiatica
TATTCTATGCTTTCAGCCAAGATCCATGGGACATCAGCAATGATATCCCTAGTTCCACATTAGTTTATGGTATGAGTATTTAACTTGGTTGTAAAATTAAAATAATAGGTACTAACTAATCTCAAACGTGCTTTAATCTTCAAGTTAAAGACACTTAAAACACTGGAGACATGTTACTACATGAAGGATGACCATTATTTATTTGGTGGCGGCAGGAATATAGCTAGATAAGGAATCATGAATGTGTTATTGTTATTTATTCTCCTAAACATAAATGAGATTGCAGACAGATAATCACCTCCTTACCACTGAATTTACAGCTCTGCTTAACCAAATAGTAGTACTTTGGCAAGAGTCATCTCAACTTTGATTCAGTTGACATTTTTGACTGAGACAGAATAAAAGTGGCCGCTGACATCAAAATACATCTGACTCTCACAGCTAAGCCATCTTGTTCTCTTATTGGACATAAACATTCTGACAGAACAGCCAGTCTGTCAAGATCACTGTGCAATCTATAATAACCATCTCTCTTGCTAAATGAGTGATGAATGATGTTACTTCTTTAACAAGTAAGTTTTATCTTTGCTGTAATATGCCATCTGAGTCCTGGTGTGGTGCTACGGGTTCATGCACTGAACTGCAAGGCCGGTTTGAATTGCAAGGTGTGTAATTCAAACTCACCAGCTGCTCCTCAGGAAGCCCTAAACAAGGTCACTATGAGCAGGAACAGACTTGTTGGCACTTAAAAACAACAGCACGATAATTTACAAACAAACATTCAAAAACAACAGTTGCTGTCAAATAGATTCTGATTCATAAGGTGCCATGTGTTATAGCAATCGACTTGTCAAATTTCCAAGGCCTTTCAGAAGTAAATCTCCAGACGTTTCTTGCAAAGTTTCACCAATGTTTGATTTCATGTTGTTGGTATTGTTAAGTACCATCTAGTTGGTTCTGACCCATAGCAGACCTGTAAAGGGTTTCTGAGGAGCGGCTGTTGAGTTTGACCCACCGACCTTGCAGATCAAACCTTTTCAGTCCAGCATATTAACCCACAGCACCACACCATTTGTACCACCCAGAGAATCCTACACAGTTATACAACTGACACTATGTTGTGAGAACAGCTGGTCTAAACAAATCTCCAATTCCTAGACCCTCCTTAAATCACCCAACCAAAGTTCTAATCCTATTGCTGACCCTTCGTAGCATTTTCTTACTGAGATGCCCCAGGTTTCCTCATGGTGTGTGCTCTCCCCAGGAGCAAGAACCAAGCTTGTTTATCAGCAGGCGTGGGCCTGATGGTTTGGGGCTGGCTGACATAGACCCCCTCACATTTCTGTAGCCCTCGGGCAGTTGCCAACAATGTTTCTGTCAAATTTAAGAATTAATGAAGTGATCATACCATGCAAATGAATGAAGCAACCGTCCTCACAGTTTCATAGTAGTGGGAAGGGAGTGTGGATATTTGGCTCCATCTTATACTAATTCAGGAGTCCATTTAAAATGTTGCCCCTGGATTGGGTCTTTGTTGCTTGATCTTAAATGCAGTGCCAGATTACTGGCCCCATTGGTAGAAAACACAGTAACAGTTATATAAAATGTGTATCTTCTCATTGTTCAATTTGCACCAAATTGTAATGCTGATTTCAAGTTAAGTAATATATGTAAATACAAGTTGTCTCCTTATTTGAAAACTGTGATGATGTTTGGTTGTTTTAAACCAGTGCTTTGGGATGCTAGGGTGTTGTCTGAAAAGAAAACAAACAAATGAATGAACACAGTTGATTGATATCTGATGTAAGAATGTCGATCACTTCCTAGCCTTAACTTCACTATTGATATCTGATTCAGGAAAGTTAGTCACTTTCTGGTGGTGACTTCACTCTGGTTGATGTTATCCAGTGAGGTGCCAGGGTACCACCATGGACTACCTCCCATACCAGACCCTACAGAGTAAATCTTTAGTAAGGTTTATTGTCAGTTTTAATCATAGAATAATATGTAATAAAAAGAGTTGCAAATTGCTTGCATGTAATATTTCTTAGCTTATATGCGCACCACCAACTGAATTATTTTATCAAATCTTTCTACATTGAATTACATTAGTTACAACATTATTAGTAACTCAGGGGGAGTCTTTTTTCTTTTCACCTTCTTTTCTTTTAACTACTGCATTCTCAAAAACAATGTTGACTGTGATAGTTCACTTGGCCTGGCCAGGAATCTCCATGGTTGAGCGTTT
>NW_006408539.1:22692945-22693801 GCF_000296735.1 Chrysochloris asiatica
CATTGTGCTCATGAGGAATCCATACATGAACCAAGAGGCAGTTGTTTGAACAGAACATGGGAACACTGAATAGTTTAAAATTAAGAAAGGTATGCGACAGGGTTGTATTCTTTCACCATACTTATTCAACCTGTATGCTGAGCAAATAATCCCAGAAGCTGGGTTATATGCAGAAAAACATGGAATCAGAATTGAAGGAAGACTAACTAACCTGCGATATGCAGATGATACAACCTTGTTTGCTGAAAATGAAGACTTAAAATACTTACTGATGAAGGTCAAAGAGCACAACCTTCGGTATGGATTGCATCTCAATGTAAAGAAAACAAAATTCCTCACTACTGGACCAATAAACAACATTTTTATCAATGGAGAAAAGATTGAAGTTGCCAAGGACTTCATTCTTCTTGGATCAACTATCAACACTTATGGAAGCATTAGGCAAATCTACTGCAGAAAATCTTTTTTAAAATGTTGAAGAGCAAAGATGTCAGCTTGAGGACTAAGATGCACCTGACCTAAACCATGGTATTTTCAACAACCTTGTATGCATGTGAAAGCTGTACAGTGCATAAGGAAGACCATAGAAGAATTAATGCTTTTAAGTTATGGTGTTGGAGGAGAATATTGAAAGTGCCATTGGATTCCAAAAGAACCAACAGATCTGTGTTGGAAGAAGTGCAGCCAGAGTACTCCTTGGAGGCCAAGATGGACAAACTTCATCTCTCATACTTCAGACATAATGTCAGGAGGGACCAGTCTCTGGAGAAGGATATCATGTTTGGTAAGGTGGAAGGTCAGAGAAAAAGAGGCAGACTGCCCACCAAGATGGATTGGCCAAGTGACAGCATCAGTG
>NW_006408539.1:22694032-22696946 GCF_000296735.1 Chrysochloris asiatica
AAGCATCACAGTGATTGGTTAATAATGACAGCTCTGACCAGAGCTCATTGTTACTGTTGTGTTGTTTTGTGTCACCAAGTTAGTTCCGCCTCATTGTGACCTTGAGGAACAGTGAGTGGGTTTGAGCGGCCGACATTGTAGTTACCAGTCCAGTGCTTATCCTACAGTGCCACAAGGTATTAGAAGATTTAACAAGTCAATTCGCTGAGAATTTGAGTCTTGTAAGTATAGTGGTACATGTAAGCAAGGCTTACAAAAAGTATTGTTTGTTGTTAAAACTAATTGTTGTTAAGTGCCATGGAGCTGGTTCCAACTTATAGTGAACCTGTATAAGTTTTCCAAGGAACAACTAGTGGGTTTGAACCATCAACCTTCTGGCTAGCAGTCCAGTGCTTATCCTACAGTGCCACAACAAGGCTCCTATAACTAACTACAGGGGTATTTTAATAAAAAATGAGACATTTCTGCTGAAAAACTGCACAAAAATTTTATTGACGGGACTTTTGGTGTCATCCCATTGGACAATTTCACTGGTTCTGTCCAAATCCTGTGTGTCCCGTTACTGACACCGCTGGTCTTGAACTCCAAACGTTTGCTCTACATGCAAGTAACTGAAAACGAGAAATGTTTTTCAAACTGAATAAATGTTTGGAACAACTAAAACAGAGTCTGTGATTTTGAAAACGGAGGGCATGGGAGTCTGTTGTGGCTGATATAAAAGGAAGAGAATCTAGGAGGAATTCACATGAAAAACTCATTGTCCTATCATGACTCTGAAGACTATGTAGATAGTGATTCTCAAAGGTCCTCAGACCTGTGAGCTGGTAGTAGAGCCTTGCTGTTTCAGTAGGTTAAGTACTGGACTGCTAACTAGAAGGCCAAACCTACCAGTCATTCCAAGGGACAAAGATGTGCTGGTCTGCTTCTGTAAAGTGTTACAACCAAGGAAGCTCTAAAGAAGAAGTTCTACTCTGCCCTATAGGACCACTATGAGCTGGAACGTGCGTAATAGCAGTGAGTTTGGTTTGGGGTTTGGGTGAACTTTGAACTAATACAAATCAATGTATTCTGCCCTTAACTACTGAACCAAAACCTCAGCGAATGAGCTTCAGGAACTGCCTTTCAACAAATTCTCCAGTGATCTACACATATCTAAAGTCTGAAACAACAGATATGGATCTCTCAGTTCTTGAACTACGACTCAAATCAATGCTTGTATAGTGCTGTGTGAAATTTGGTCTTATTCCCATTCTGTCTAGTTCCTCTAAGTTTATGTTATCAACTGGAAAAAACTGAGAAAATAAACAGATAATTTGAATTCCCTGTAATATCTTTCTATATGGTTTTACTCAATCATTTCCTTGCTTAAAAGTAGACTATAAACCAAGAGAAAAATTAGGATCTCAAGTCAACAGGTGTATCTCTGTCCCTCAGCCCAAGATAGTCAATAGCCATTTCATTCCAGTTTTACAAAGGCTGGTAAATTCAGCACTGTGAGGGATTGTTGTGTGGTTATATCTTTTTCCTAGTTCAACTCATTTCTTTATACTCTAAGTTTTTAAAAATGAATATGAATGTTATGGGTTCTCGGAACTGTGTTCTAAATCCTAGTCCCATTGGTTACAATCCCATTGGGGAATGAGTTGTGTTTGTTATGTGAATGCAGCTGGATTGGTGTATGCTGTATCTTCAGTCAATCTCTTGTGAGATATAAAATAAATTAAACAAGCAACTTAAAGAAGGAGAGATGAGAGAAGAGAAATGCCAAAGCACATGGAGACTGCCTAGGAGCAGAAGCTAAAAGAGACAAGGACTTTGATCCTGAGCCTAGAGAGAGAAAGATTTCCTCTAGAGCCGGTACCCTGGATTTGGACATCTAGCCTCCTGAACTATGAGAAAATAAACGTGTTGGTTAAAACCATCCATTTGTGATATTTGTGTTACAGCAGAAACAGATAACTAAGACAATAAGTCAATTCCATAATCAGTCATTTTTAAAAGACTTGCATAAATGACTTACAGCAAAGAATTCAGAATTCTAGCAGTGACAAGAGTTTTCACGGACATTTTGAGCTAAAAGGTGGTGAAGGCAATGGGTCTCATCAAAATATGCTTTACCCATGTCCATGCCTCACTCATTATTTCTTATATTTGCTGCCTATATTGTCTCATTCTTGGGCCCCTTCATTTAGCTCCTCACTGTGATTTTAGTTTTTGTCTTCACCTCCTCATATTCTTCCTGCCTAAGTAAAGCTTGAGAAACTAGCTGAAGCAGAAAAGCAGGGATCATGGTGGTGGTGCTTGTGTGCCACCGAGTCTGGTCCATTTCATAGCAACCCTACATAGGGGTTCCGAGACTTAAAATCTTTACAGAAACAGAAAGTCTCATCTCTCTCCCTCAGAACGACTGGTAGATTTGAACTGCTGACCTGCAGCTAGCAGCCCAGCTTGTAATCCATTATGCTCCCAGGGCTTCTTAAGAAAGGACTTCCAGGATTTGACATTTTAGAAAAAGGTGCTTAAGAAAGTATGAGTTGCAGAGCCATAAATATTGCATCTGCTGATGTAATTTAATGAATATGGCTAATGTGCTTTCCTTTCCAGGGGTCAAATTCATTGACAGAGAGACATTAATTAAGCACTCCTGACCTGCATCATCTTAAAAACCATCAGAGATTAAATGTCAGGGACAAACAGCACTCTGAAAAACTGATTTTAGTTGAGTAGATTTTTTTTTTTTTTTAAGTAGGAAACATAAATCAATTAAACATCATCAGCAAAACAGACAATTTCCATCAAGTAGAGTCCTGTCTTGTGTGAATAATTATTTTGTTGTATCTTGCATTAGAAAAAAATTCCTTTACATAAGTAGGTTCATGCCTCTCAAATAAATAATACATATATATATTATGCA